>NW_022990889.1:1269271-1523210 GCF_902827175.1 Gymnodraco acuticeps | reverse complement strand
TGGCTTGGCAACTGGAAGGTCACTAGTTCAAGTCCCGGCAAGACCAAGTGCTACCGAGGTGTCTCTGAGCAAGGCACCGTTCCCCACACTGCTCCCCAGGTGCCGTTCAAAATGGCAAAATGGTCAAATGCAGAGAAACAATTTCCCCGCGAGGGATTAATAAAAGTCCATCTTAAGTTCTTCCAGGCACACATTTTGCGAATAATGTGGAATAGGTTTTGTTTTGAGGACACTGCAAACAGTGCAACTTTGAGTGTGTTTTACTATAAATGTTCTCATTACTTATTTAGCATGTATGTTAAAAAGTAGAAATATGTTTGTTGTAATCATCCTTTATCCTAATGTATTGGTGCACTTACTGGTAATGCACAGGGAACCCAATATAATGGAAAAAGTACAAACGGTTTTTCTAAGGTCTGTTTTTACCATTAAGAGGGATGTAAACATGTGGCTCATAACAACTATTATAGAAAAGCCCGTAATACACAACATCTAATTTATGAAACGCAAGTCTAAGTTTGTATTATAAACAAATGCATTATAATTAATATCATTTTCATAAAAAGCCTGACACATAATCCTAAAAACTAACTTGGGTTAAACTATTCACAGTTGAGTGCATGACTGCTTGTTCTTCTGAAGTCACAATGCCTAGTCATGGTTTGAATAAACCAGTCGGCACATTTGACTGATTCAACATTCTTTAACATCATGACACGTTTGTGTGAAATGTATCACACACATCAGAAGCATATTACGTTTCCTGGCCAGAAAAAGTGCCACATTCATGAATATTCATATGCACAGCTGCATAGATATTACAGTGGTGAGAAAAAAGTTATTTGTCCCAGGGAATACAACTGAGAGGGAAACAATCCCAAAACAAATGAATATGCGACCAAACCAGGGAATTTAATATAAACATTTAAGGAAAATACTTACAACATTCTATTAAACAGCACAACAGAGTTTAGCTTCTTAGAATGGTATTTACTTCAGTATAGCGCTACTGTAAAACTCATTGCTTTCTGTCACTTATTGAAATGTGCCTTGGTGCTAAAGGTGTATGGGGTCACTCACACGTCACTGTTACAGTAAACAAACTGAACTTGAACTGCATCAAATTGTCAAACCGAATGACTGCTTCCAGCAAGTGATTCCTAAATGAATGTGCAGTAAATGATGAAGCATCAAATACTCTTCAGAAGTGGAGTTTTAAGGATTTAATGAGGCAAAACATCTCTATTTTGCATGTTTCATAATTCATTTACATCCTGAAAATAGAGACATTTTGGGTTTTAATCGTATTAAAATACCAAAGGTACTGAGGTGATTACCAAACACATTTATAAGTACATTGAAATTCATATTCTTATAATAAATTAAAGCAATAAAGACATTAACCTCTGCATTATTCAGAGGTACAGTAGTTATACTTAACAAATTCCTTTCCTCAAAAGCTGTTTCACAGGAAGCTGCTTCAGCTGTGTGTGCTTATGCAAATAAATCTTCTTACGGACTTAACTAACACTCACTGTATGTGTGCGATTTATCAACTTTTCCCTGTTTCAGGGCTGTGATTAAAAAAAAAAAAAGACTATACTCTTAATAAAAGACGTAAAATAGCAGGACTTATTTAAATGTACACTTGCGTTGCAATTCTATTTGAAATGTGTCACTTTAAATAGAAAGTTTGATGCTCAGCTTGTCAGAGATGTGTGAACATTACATTCACAGTCATGTTGAAGCAAAACATTTTAAGAAGTATATGCAGCTTACAGAAAGTGTGTTATAGGATTCCAGGACATTACACTTTTTCAACGTCTATAGATCAAAAGATGTGATATGATTCAAACTGTCTGAAAATATTTTTTCACCTCTGAAAAGATACATGATGCTTAGGGTTTCTTACCTGTATCAATTTAATCAGAAATGGCTGCTGTATCCATTTAACAGTCGTGATTTTTTGAATTTTCTTGTCACCACAAACAGATATTTTTGCAACCAATAAGCAATTGCTTGGCATGAAGTATATGATGAATGTCATAAACACTTGTGCACATACAGGCAAAAAGTAGAGAGTAATTGAGTCATGTTATTTGAGCAGCAGCAGAGCAAGCGGTTTTCACAACATTTACAAATGAACATATTATCACTTCATAAAGTCTTTGAATGTGTTTCGAATTTGTTAGCCCCACAGGGCCATTTTAAGGGTGGGGCGTAGCAGTCAGCAATCAGTTACCACAGCAGTCAGTTAAAGTTTTCGTTCAGCAAACAGCAACACAATCAGCGGAAATAACATGAGCTATCATTCAGAGCCATGTTTCTGGTCACCTGACGAGTAAGTCCAGTATTCACTCCCTTTTAGCTCTGCTTTGGTCTCCAACAACCCGTTAAACTGCTACACAATGTTTATCACAGAGTCACCAACATTTTGTTGCAAAGCAGGAACGCTGCAATCACTTTACGGCTAAAAACAGATGCCTGCAAAACCATAAAATAGCAGGCCATAAAACAAAAACAAAAAGCTAAAAGGCCTTAAAATAGTTAGTAAAGCAAAGAGGAACTTCCAAGTTGAATCATAATTATCGTTCGAGGCTTGGCATTCATCATGACTTGAATGATAACAATATCTAAAGCACATTTCATTCCACCCAGTAGTTATAGAGACATTACACTCAAAACCAAAAATGCCAAATGAGGATGACCAAATTCAGGATTCATCTTCTGCAAACCATGAACGTAAAAGTGTCATTGCACTTACACATTTTGATTCAATAAGGCAGTTATTTCAGTCTTTAAGATTCATAATGTTAAGCATTTAAAACGGCAATTGTTGCAGCTGCAGTTGGCCCATTTTGCCCCGTCTTAACCATTAATGTTAAGGATAATGGTTGATAACGGCCGTTCAATAGGTTGATAACATTCGAAAAGGGTGCACCACTATCGAGGCTTAAATATTAATAAGAGCAGCTTTAAATCTGTGCACACTGAACAGAAAGAAGTGCATTCCTGTTCTGCATTTTATAAAACTTTGATATTTTTACTCCTGAAATGGAGACATACATCTATATTTGGACATCTGCAGACAGATTGAGACTTCAGTCCAAAGCAAAAGGATAATTTCTTTAGAACTAATCAGTTGCTTGCAGCTGACAAAGCTAAAAGGCATCCATCATCATCAGTCACTGATGCTCTCATTAGACAGCTGTGATACAGGACTAGTGAAGAGGGAAGAGCCATTAGCATGTCATTTCCTAGACAGGAAGGAAGCTTTCAGACTCGCACTGTTAGAATTACAGGATAAGAGACCAGGGCATATATGCAGAGACTGAAATAATGATTCCTCTCCTCCTGCAAGCATTGGCAGAGAAAGAGGAGGAAAGAGACCTCTCTAATCTAAAAGTAGCAAAGATGTAAGAATTGTTATTAGATGACTTTAAGCCTTTACAATGTCCTCAAATCGGTTTATAGCTTGCATTTGATGACAAATATTACAAGTTTGAGTTGTTGTCCCTACAGATATTATGAAATTGAATCACCCTTCATCAAGATGTGATTAAATGGCACACATACAGTACTGACTCCGCTCTGCCAACATCCTCAATGAATGTTTTCAAGCCTGCTGTCCCACTGCGGCTGAGTTCGTAAAGCGACCATATGTTCACATGTTGCTTTCAATTTGGTTACATTTGACTTTAAGAATGGCTTGTGTGCTTACTGGGAAAAGTGCTGCCTGAATATTTCATGGAATAAATATGGTAAGTGGTTTGTAATGGTCCCCGAAGGCTCTTCAGAGTTTCACATTATGTCCTCTCTCCCATGTCTCCTCTCAGTTTGTGCCCCTGGGCAGGAAAGCTGCTGAATGTTCTCCACACCTCAACAACTTTTTGTGAAAATAATTATAGATGCAACAGCTCAATGTTTAGCAAGAAAAACAAAACTCAATGTAACGTATAGCAGTTGAAAACATCCTCTTGAGAAGCAGGCCGCTTGAAGTGATAAACTCTCATGTGATGATGCACAGTCCACATACAATTGAAACAGCTTTAACATCTTTAACTCATTGTTTTGTTTTGTTTTGAAGCAAGCATCTTCACTATTTTAATCATTCTCAAGGCTTTCATTAGCTTAGTCTTTTGTTTAGCAAAAACGTTCTGATAAGACACAGCTAATTGTTAACATAGTGGTGCATTTTTGCAGACTAAAGAGTTAGAAATTCCCTTAGGAAGTTGGTGGAGACCAAAACAGAGCTAAAAGAAGAGTACAAATGTTAAATGTATCTGGTGGCCAGAAACACAACACCAAATAAATATTTAGACTCCGATATGCTAGAATAAAGTCTAACATTTCTGCAGTTCAGGGAAGAGTCTCATAACCCCTGTGATGCTGTAGAGTGAGGTTCATGCCAGCGTTCAGTTTATTTGCATACATTTGCTTCATGTAAATGTGCTTGAGATAAACTGGAGCAACAATACTCCCTATGCCTCTCTCCACTCGAGGTCTTTTTTTTCGCCATGTTTTGAACCAGCATTTCAGAAAAAAACATTTCAGTCTAGTCTTATTTAGTCTAAAAAGATGTGCTGAAAAGTGATACAACAATGTGAAATGTAAAAATGTTGTATTAACCTTGTGAGACTGCAGAGACACTATGAGTACCACTGAGGCCTGGAAAGTCACATGAATATCTTGTGCTGTGCTGAGCAAAATGTGCAAGTGAATTATCTCTTCCGTTGCATGAAATCATCTTAACTCCGGACAGCCTCCAGTGACAGAGAGCCTTTTGGATGTGGTACCCAATTAGTCAGCTTTTCAACGTGAATTATCAGCCAACCACATGCCAAACATTGACAATCAAAATGTCAACGACTAAAATATCTTCCTTGCACAAGGAGCGATGAAATCTGCTGAGGGAAGGGATGAAGAAACTGCTTTGCTGTTACTATGTTATGTTTCATGCTTTGCTGCAGAGGGATGTGCTGCTTGCTGTTTCTCATGAGTGGCTGTCTTATCCCACCATGTGTAATAATAATAAGGTTGTGTCTTCCTGGTCGAACGCACTTATTGTAAGTCGCTTTGGATAAAAGCGTCAGCTAAATGCAATGTAATGTAATAACCCCACCCATCCTAAACAATGCTCATCTCCTAGGGTAATGTGTCTGACCCTCCACCGATGCTGTATAAGAAGTTTGGTGTTGAAAAACTGAAAATTGAAATGTAAGTGAATATTTAACTGTTTATGTAAATTATGCTAATTAAAAAAAGGCGGAGCTTAGGGTTCCAAGAGGATTATTTCTAGAGCAGGTCCTCCCGGATATGTGTACAAAATTCCAGGTCATTCGGAGTTACGGTGCGACTTTGTAAATGTATTCCGAATTGGGATTTTGATAGGTGGCGCTAGTGAGCAGGTTGGAATATTTAACCCATTGACTTCAGAATATTGTAGTTTTCACCAGTCCTGGCGTCCGTGCAAATTTATACAACTTTTTAAGCGTCCTAAAGGCCTCAAAAACAGGAAACGCCAGCAGAAAATAAAAAGAATAATATCACGGAGAACAATAGGTTCCTCGCACTTCGTGCTAGGACGCCGTTGGGTCCTAGCGCTCCGTGCTCGGGCCCTAATAATATCATGGAGAACAATACGTTCCTCGCACTTCGTGCTAGGACGCCGTTGGGTCCTAGCGCTCCGTGTTCGGGCCCTAATGAGTAAACAATGAGCTTACACTTGATATAAAGCTATTTAGAGCCACAGAGAGATGCAGATATAGTTTTTTCTCTGTAAGTTCATTGATACCAGCGTGGTTCAGAGAACAAAGTTGTCTTCGGTACTACAAGTGTTGCGGGAGTTTTGACCTATCCAGACTTGTTTATACAGTGCCACCATCCATAAGATTCCCTAAATAGAAAATAAAATGATTGTATTACATTGCAAACATGCCATCTGAGTGCATACTACATTAGTAAGGGGTTAACTGTAGCAAATTGTGGAATTGTAGAAAAGGACCCAGAAACCTGTGGTTGCTCCTTAAGACTATATTTGTTTGTGGTAAACGTCACAAGATACCATCATTCTTATAATCAGCTTTGTAACTGCCCTTGAATGTTATTTTTAAGATCTGTTTGCCTTCAGACTTGTGACACACTCAATTTGTAAAGTAAACACGGATACTATCCTGCGACAATAAAGAAAGTACTTTAGGGTGTTTTAAGGGGACATTTGCATTTTTGGTTCACATCGTTCTTGAATGAGGCTCATAAGTTAATAAATACTTGAACTTCAGTAAAAAAAAGTGCAAGTGCTTTCTCTCCAGGATGTAAATGTTGATGACATCATGGTGGCTCAGCTCTGTGGTTTCTTGCTTTGGGAGCAAGTTGTTCCTGTTTGCAAATATTGTTTTGACAGACAAATTAAGCCTGATGTGAAAGTCAAAAACGGTGGGATGACTTCCAGGGGAGATTTCTTCTGTCCTGCCATTGTTTCCATGTATCTCAAAAACATATAATGTAATGTAATCCCATGATCAGCAAGCCCAATGTGATTCTTTTTTTCTCCATCTTTGTTTTTATGTCATCAGACTGAGCTTTCTGCTTTTAGCAGCTTTCCAATTTCCTCCATTCATCCACATGAAGCAGGTTGTTTTATATATGTAGCATAACATAGCATTTTTTTGTGACTATTTTCTTAAATGTTTTTCATATCTCAAGTTCCTCTCAAGATAAGTGAATAAAAGCTTCACGAGGCGAGGAAGCATCTGAAAATAAGAACATGTATCTCTTGGCTTTATTTACCCCTGGGAGGTAACTGGACCATGCTGCTTTTTACATGCTATGTTTGAAACCTTCTCCTCAGCAGCGCAGACAGAATTACTCTATTTTAAAACCACATGCTGCCCTCTCTATTGATATAGGTGTAAAAATAGAAAGCAGATCCGCAGCATGAAATGGTTTAAAAATGTGAAACAGACAGCAGCAAGCTATATTTAGACAGGACACAATCAGAAAAAAGTGCCATGTGATATTTTAGTTATTTAATAGTTTCCATTAAAGCGGAAAATGCCATTCCACTATCCTTATGTTCATGCAGTATTTATGAGCCCTGAAGAGTTCTGCTGTTGTCTGTGGAGAACAGTGACTTTAAGGTGTTACTTTACTGCTGGTCACTGCAAGCAAATGGACTATGACACAAAATGTTGGTAGGCAAATCGCTTCTCTTTGAGTCCAACCTCTCAATTAGTCTATCTCTTGTCACGGTTGTAAGCACTGAGAGATTAAAACCTCTGATCTGTTATTGAGAGAATAATTGTGGGTGATAAAGAGTCACAATGTGCATCCAGTAAAAGGTATATCAAACACTTAACACAGATGGCTTCTTCTCACATGGTTACTCCCAGCAGCAGTAGAAAACATTGCCTTTGCTGTGTTACTTGACACAAAATAAAACTGAATACCATGCAAGTCCTCCTGTGTATTATCTGTGGAAGATTTGACACAACAAGGCAACAT
This sequence comes from Gymnodraco acuticeps, assembly GCF_902827175.1. NCBI lineage: Eukaryota > Metazoa > Chordata > Actinopteri > Perciformes > Bathydraconidae > Gymnodraco > Gymnodraco acuticeps. The sequence goes on along the minus strand of NW_022990889.1, from coordinate 1,515,707 downwards.
GTCAGGAGTTTCCCACCTAAAGTTTCTTTACAGTATCTGTGAGTTTTAATAAGCGCTGTCCTCTGTAGAGGCCGCTCTCTCCAGGTAAAATTCCAGCTCAGCGGCACTGCATGGCTAAGTGATGCAGCGCCTGAGGACAGACTGGCTGTGCATCGCTCTGACAGCTGTGGACTCAGAGTGAAGGAGGACAGGGTCACAGTCTGAACATGCACAGGAATTCATAGAAGACTGGGTTCAGTCTTAGATCGTTAGAAATTAGAAAGAATGTACAATGCTGGCACCTTTTGTGTGTTTTTGAATAAATAAACAACACGTTTGGGAACTTCAGTCGATTCAGTTAAATAAATTAAAGAATACGACTCGCGGCAGTAGGTATTACTACAAAGTTTGATGCAACAAAATGTAGTGTAGGTAGAAATAAACAGCATAAAATAGGATGTAATATAAGACATTTTTTTAATATATTTTATGTTTTTGTTAGTCCCCACTTTGCAAAGCACATACTGTATTCTCTACAATCAGTTTGGTGGATGCTGGTACCTATATGTTCTATCAAATAAATGCGAAAAGACAAAAAAATACAAAAATATTTTTCAAATATCAGCTGAAGTCCTTATGATGGAGACACAGCTTCAGCAATCACCCATGATGACCAACGTTCTTTTCCAACAACTCTCACAATCTTCTTTCCAATTAAGCTGTTGATAGGTTCACAGACTGAGCAGAAACTCCCGCTGCCCATATCCGCACTAACCAATTCCATGGCAACCGCTGTGGCGTAGCAGAAAGTCTGAAGCTTTTTGGAATGGATGCCGGGATCTAATGACAGAGGAGAAGACGAATGTGAAACAATCATTTGACTTTCTTAGAAAAAACAAAACTCTATAAGACCAGGCTTTGCTGAGGAATCAGTGAGTTGAAGATAAAAAGGGAAAAAGCTGCAGATGTTCCCTCTCCGGGTCAAGATCAAATGTAAGGTTCCAGAAGTTTTAGACAGAGACAAAAACTACTCCTGACAGCTGAAGTTAAGAGGAGGACACACTGTCCTGAGGATTTTTTACTGCAGGTGAAACCATGTGAGGGACCAAAGGTGCAGTGAACTATGAAGAGTCAGAGACATCATGGTTATGTGAAAGCAATGTTTTACAGCTCTTACCACACACTGTGCAAGAAACAAACTGCTCATAAAGTCAATAATTACACAGAGAAGAATTCCAGTTTCTACACCCCAGATACTGTTCATCTATGGAAGTTAAAGTGGACCTATCATGCTATAGTTGAAAAATATATTGTAGGGCCATACCTATACAAAACATGTCTGTGAAGTTTTTTTCAAAATACCAAACAGTTCACCCATTGTAGCCATGCCTCATACTGCTCAAACCCCTCTTTTGAAGCCCTGTTAGAGAAACGCGGATCTTGGGTCCTTAGCTTGAAAAACAAATAAAGAAGAGGAGGTGGAGCTAATGCCTGATCAGAATTCTACCGGAGATAAAGTTAAATTTGGTTGTGATAAAACGCATTCCTGTTTAAACCACGTCAAGGATTATTTCTGAAATAGTATGGAGCTCAAATGCTTTTTCTCTTGCAGGTTTATCACAAGGTGAGCTCTTTTTTTATTTCCTGTTTTTTTAAACACATGTGCTTTTTACAGTACTAGGGCTTCCACAGATGAAATTTTTTTATGGATTTTTTGTCAAAGCACTTAAGATATTCATTGCTATCGGGATGTTAAGAGCATTCCATGGAATATAACAAAAAGTGTATCTCGAGCCGGTTTCTCAAACTTACCTACCCCACCTTTAAGTGCTTTGACAAAAAATCCATTAAAAAATGTCATCTGTGGAAGCCGTAGTACTGTAAAAAGCACGACCAATCATTTTAGCCGGCCCGGCTAAAGTAACTGGATGGCCTACCTGCCTGTCAGCCTTCCATCTGTGCGCAAATGTATCTCGTCCCCTCATTGATAATGTGCGCGTTCGTGTGTGTTGGAGGAGGGGCTCTGTAAGGAAGTGGCAGATTTTTTCCGGCTGTGTATTTTCAAATAGCGCACTCGAGCTGGTTTCTCCAAAATTACCTACCCCACCTTTAAGTGTTGTCAAATAAATCGACCTACCTAGCTAACAGCTATAGGTTTTAATAATCCATAATGTATTGTATTTTAAGCTTCACTTTGGATTGTATCTTACGCAACGTCCACACGGCGGCGTGCGTTGAAGCTTGCCGGCGGGAGTGTCTGAAGCTCGACCAACAACCAATCACATGAATCTCCCGCCCCGGACACACAAGCACGTGGTTTGATTGGCTAGAGCTTGTACTGGCATATGATTTGATTGGATGACGCTTCCGCCGAAGCTTCAAAAGTTGAACATTGCTCAACTTTTTCTTACTCAATATCAAATTTTACTCCGGCTGTGAGTGTTTGTGTGTGCTCAGGATGAGTTTTGCTTGTTCTCGCTGTATCGCCGACCCGGGAAATCTGTCCACTCCTCGCAGCAACGAGCCTCGCAACGTCCCGACCAATCAGAGCACACTGGGCTCACAGGGAGGAGGGGGGGCAGGAGCTCCAACAAGCCGTTTAGGACAGAGAGTGAATACCTGGTGAATACACATACTATACAGAGATGCTGTATGAGAAACCAATGTGATTTTGGAAAATTGCACAATTGAAATCTATTCTAGTAGACCTCAACAATGGAAATATGATCAGTAGAAATGGCCATGACATGGGCCCTTTAAGATTGGCTTTCCAGCAGTCATTCATATCGCATTTACTGAAAAAATTATATTTTAAAGCAAAGTTTCATTTGGTCACACATTAGGAAAAAATGGTTGTGTAAGAATGTTTTCCTAAAAAGTTTAAACAGGAAAGTCCCTTTAAAGCAGCTTGTTTATACTTAGTAGTAGTTATTCCTTAGGCTTCTCCCATTTCCCAGTTTCTCCCAGCAGACAGGCTGGGCTTATTTTCCAGAGTCCACCCTTTTCCAATTTCTATAAATAGCAGCTGTTTCAGAAGGCAAACAATAGTCTGCAGGCTTTTCCGTTCATACATTCCTGGCACCGGTCCGAGGCGTCTCCGCCCACAGCTTGTTACTACCTGACTCATGTCCCTGCTCGTCTACTGTATAAACAGTCCTGCTAACACACATTGACACATTTTTGATTGCACACACACACACATTTCTGCATAATTTGTTCCTTCCTTCTACTCATGATAAATTCCAAAACTGTTCTGAACAGACTGTATAAATGTATTTTATAAAAAAATATGTATGGATGGTTCATGCAAACATATCAAACACTGAGCGTAATTTTCATATTTATATGGTACTGTTTTCAGACTTATAGTCAGCACACACACAACCGTATTGAATGAAATGAATCTTTGGGGTAACAAGATGGTTAAAGGGATAAAAACATTTCTAAATCATTGTTGCGATAGTGATTTGGTATTCAAAGATACAGGCAGAAGACATCTAGGGCTGTTTCAGTGGAATGGTATGCCTCTCAACCACTTGATTTATATTTTACTTTTCTCTTTTTTGGTGGAATAATGGCCCCTCAATGATCTATGATTATGAATATGAAAAGGGAAAAACAACGTGATTAAACTACTCAAAATGAATGTGCAAATATAAGGTCATAACATGTGATGGAGGGGTTTCAAATTGACTCCAATTAACTTTAAGCTCCTAAACACCTGTAGTCCACGTTCACTGGTGTTTACACTTTCCTGATTGGATGCATACAGATTGTGTCTGACCACTCAGTGTAAGTGCAGTGTGATTCACTTAGCTCCATTGTTGGCTTTTCTTAAGCCCATGTACTCTCCTTTAGATTATTCATTGACCTCATGATGTTTTCCATTGAGGCCAAGAAAAATTATTAGCAAAGACAAAGGACGTCCATTTTTGAAGACTCTATTTGACGGCAGCCCTGTTCTGTAAGAATCATGGTCACTGTGGTGTTCTGAGCAATCTAGCTGGCTCAGATGTTTTTGAGGTTTTAAATCCTGTTGTGACTGAGTCTGAAGACCACTATTGTTACAAGTTCAAAGACTCCACCCAGATTCAAATTACCTCCATGTTAAATGTGTTGAAAGCACCTGTGTGGGAGTGCTGGGCCTTATACGCACTTAAAGTTACATTTGACTTCAGGCGTCAATGCCCCTAGCAAGCACACACACACGGGTTACTGTTGCGGCTATATAGGTTACGGGGTCTAGTTTCAAATCATATGAAACTCACATGTGTTAATTTACATTTCTCGTAATGTTGAGCTTTGGTTATTGATATACTTGTCTCAGTTTTGGCACATTAGCTTGGTGGGATTTTAACATGGCACACATTTTGTCAGATGTCTCTAAACCTGTCAGCTTTACAGTAAATGCTGTGCTTCTCCCGGCAGGCTGACCATAGTGAGCAATATGTGGAAGTGTAGAAAGGATTTTTGTGTGGGAGTGTTGGGCGAGAGGGAGGGAGCGTCTACGATTGATGACTACTTTGCATTGGACACCTGCCAAAAAACGCCCTGAATCACAGTCAAACTGTAAATCCAGCTGCAAACATATATCATTTTTAATGTGGGTTCATCTGTTGCTCCAAGGAAGTGAGACATAAATAGGGAATAAATAGTATTATATAATAATAATAATAATAATATATATCATATCAGAACTAATGCAGATGATAATATGTATCATACTCATTGAATTTCATTAAAAAAAACTCAATTGCTAACTCATCAAGAAAAATAAATAAAAAGTAAATGGATCAATAAATAGTTCATGTTCAGGCAGTAAAAGCATGTAGGGCTGCAACTCATTATTATTTTCATTATCAATTAATTTGACAACCATGGCTTTAGTCTATAAAAAAGATAATAGTGTAAAGAGTTTGTTGGATGATATAAAAATGAAAACAGCAAAACCTTACATTGGAGAGGCTGATTCTCTGGAAATATTTTGCATTTTTTCTTGTAAAATTACATAAAGGGTTTCAACATACAGTAATATTCTGTCAGTCGTCTAAGCAGTTTATCGACTCTTAAATGTAGCTCGAATACCATTCAAGCTCAAATATATCACTTTAAAAACCATCTTGTCTGTCACTGTGGTGTTTGAACCACTTTTTTAATAATCAGTTTGGTTCAAAAACACATTTCCCAGTTCATCAATTACCAGCTCATCTAGTTGACCTTTGCATGTCCTCATACTGCTGCTGCTGTTTGCAAAACTGAGCAAACAGCTGTGCAGAAAACCCTCACAGCTTTACACAAGATGTTTTTCACCCAGTGCAGTTCCACCCCATCATCATCACATTATGTGGTTACATTACATCATAACCACCACAATACCTCAACCCAGACATGCTGACATCACGATAATCCAATAATGAATGTTGGAAAAAACAGCAAACGTCACAGTCTTTTCTACAACTTCGCCAAAGTGCTTATAAAGAAGGGCGTTAATGATTAGTAGCTAAATCAATTAGTCGTGCAAATATTTGGAAGTTGATTGTTAAAAAGGAAATGTGTTGGGAACACTGTCATTCACTTACAGATGAGGAGATTGGTGTTGTATGATCAATATCAAGCTGACATCCTCGTGGATTCATCTTCTTATTACAGACACATGCATTTCCTAACATTCGGTCTATATGCTGTAAAATGTATTATCTCTTCGATTTACACACGGCATCTATTGCACGTCTGTCCGTCCTGGGAGAGGGATCCCTCCTCTGTTGCTCTCCCTGAGGTTTCTCCCATTTTTTCCCCTTTAAACTGTGGGTTTTCTCTGGAAGTTTTTCCTTGTACGATGTGAGGGTCTAAGGATAGAGGGTGTCGTTTTTCTCATACTGATATTCTGAACAATCTGTGCCGTTGTATTTGCTGTAAAGTGTCTCTACTGTAGGCTAATTTTATTATATGTACAGCACTTTGGCTCGACCATAAATCGTTTATAAATGTGCTATATAAATAAAACTTGATTTGATTTGATATAAAGCTACAGTCGGCTGCTAGTTGACTTAGCAGTTAGCATAAAGACTGAAGCTAATGCTAACCAAATCTGTATAGCATACCTCCAGAAGTCAATAAATAACATGTCTGTGCTTGTTTGTCTAATCCAAAACAAAGTATACTAATGATAATTTGGACCGAGCCAGGCTAACTGTTTTCCAGTCTTTATTACATCTTCAAACTCTTGGCAAAAAATAAATATTTCCCAAAATGAGAATTTCCAAACATTTGATAGCTCCAGTTTCTCAAATGAGTGTTTCCTCCTAAAATTATAATACATTCCTGTATACAATTGAGGGATTATACATTTGAAGATGTTGCCTGACGTTGTAATTGTTGTCATTCATTGTCATGTTTGACTTTTTAAATGGAAATACTCATGGGTAATTAAATTCCCTTTAAAATACTATCTCACATATCACATGAATATATAAATATAGTCCAATATATTAGGTATACAGTGATATAAACACAGGAAAGAAGCTAATTATTGCATTGGAGAAGTCTGAACAAGTGAACATTTGCCATAAACGTCCTAATGAATATCTTAACCATTTTATTAGTAATTTGAATAGTTGTGTAATCCTTTTGCAATAATGAATTATCATCATTGTAGATCATCTCAATCTGCACCACAGATTTATAATCCCTGTAGGTCTATATTGTGGGGAAATTATGCATCATAAAATGGCAGTGAGTCACTTTAAATACCACACACACACGGGGCCCCACAGGACTACTGTAGTGATGTTTCAAGTCAAGAGTGCAGACTGATGCGCCGCTGTGACTGCATCGCCATGAGAGAGAGAGAGAGAGAGAGAGAGAGAGAGAGAGAGAGAGAGAGAGAGAGAGAGAGAGAGAGAGAGAGAGAGAGAGAGAGAGAGAGAGAGAGAGAGAGAGAGAGAGAGAGAGAGAGAGAGAGAGAGAGAGAGAGAGAGAGAACACAGTAATTGTGCGTGCGTGAAGGACCATGACAGTCCGGAGCGGCGGGAGTTGGGTGGAAACGAAACAAGAAGAAGCCTTTTAACCGGGACATTCACCTGCAGATGTAACCCTCAACACGCCGGCTACGGAAACATGCGATTTGACAGAGATTTCAGCGCCCGCGGTTCACGTGTGCCTTTCCAAACACCTTCAGGGAGTTTACATGTTCCTGCGTGTCGACGACGAGGCAATGTTTAGACGCAGACTATCGGCAGAGCAGCGCGGAGTTTTTAACGTGTTTTGTAGCTTGTGTATGGAGAGAGATTCTTGAAGAGAAAAAAAAACTGCGACAAGAAGCACCGCGAATGTAGTCTTCAGGAGGGAAAAGGCGAAACACCGTACCTGCTGCCACAGTGTCTTCCTGCTGCGGTCATCCTGCTCCTGTGTGTTTCGGTTTCTCGCAGTGCTGTGTGGGTGAAGTGAGGGGAGGATGCAGGTAAAGAAGCCCCGGGACTCGGACCAGAGCAGTGGCGACATGCTGGAAACAGACGGCCCCCGAAAAAACTCCTCATGCTTCTCAAATATCAAGATATTTTTGATATCGGAATGCGCCCTCATGTTGGCTCAGGGCACCGTCGGAGCATACCTGGTGAGTGCTACGAAAACCGAGCTCCTGCGGGGTTGCCTCTGTTACTGCGACTCTACTGCGGGTCACATTCACATTGTGTCTTAGCCGGGTTTGGGCTCACCATATGGGGTTTATTTCTGCTGCTCTGCATGCTTTGGACTAACAACAACACGTAGCAGGGCAATGACGGGACATATAAACCTCTGTCCTTCTCAGTGAAGTAGCTACAACCTGCAGGGAAGATGTCATGCTGCTAAACTACCCCTTATGTGTTACAGTTTGACAACATATATAAAGCTGCTTGTGTGATGTCCATTTTAATTTGAAGGTACAACAATTAAAACGGAGCCCCTTTTTAAATAAGCCATGCAGTAGTAATTAAATGGTAACTTTACAGCTTTGCCTAGCATTGGTTATGATTGATAAACATGTTTAAGAAGGCAGTAGTTGGATGATTTTACCCAAAATGTCAGTCAAGGTCAAGGACCCCCCTCCCATCCTTCTTACTTCCTGTGTCTACGCACTCTTTCAATTTTACTATTAACAGTGATCCAACACATGGAGCCGGTGTAACATGAGGTTTATTTAAATGTGTGATCTGTTTCTGTAAAACATCAATATGTGTATTGTATATGACACTGTTGCAATGAAAACCTCAAAACCCACAAAGATCCAAACTTATACAGAGACTCGTGTATAATTTGTGGGACAAATCTCCTTGAAGTGCTCCAAATATTCCTAAAAAAGTCCCAGAGGAGTCCCACAGCCTCAGGCAAACAATATGAACATTGAGTTTTGACATTAACTTGGTTTTATTCTTTAAGATTCATACTGTTTCATACTTACAATTAATAGACTAAACCCTGAATGCCTTGGCCATATTTGGAGTGGAACATCTTATCTTCTCTGTCAGTGGACCTGCTGAGCATCATAGCCAGAGAACAGCGACAGCATGGCGGTGCAACTCAGAGTCAGTTAGGACAATTTCCTAAAGAAGACTTCCTCTTTATTGTGTGTTTCTGATGACACAATTGTTCTGCTTTTTATAGTTTTGCACACCTGTTCAAACAGTTTAAACAATAACCCAGGTCAGGTTAGGAATCATTTACTCACATGATGCTTTCAGGCCTACTTTTGTTCGTCAACACAACAGAGCTTATTTACATTGAGTATGCTGCGTTTCCGTTACAGTTTAGTAGCTGGGGCAGTAACTATAGTAACGCAGTGTAGGCGGAGCCGTGACGTCATCTTCAATGAGAACCACAGAAAAACAACATCAGCCGTTAGCTGTTAGCACTCAAGCTCACAGCTCCTCATATCTGATCAGAAACTAGACAAAAGTTAAACAAGTACAAACCACAGACTGTCTGTGTCATGGCATACAGTTGCTGGTTTATTTATGTCTGTATAGGCCGTTGTTGTGAGTGTGGACGGTCAGAGCATATACTGCGTTAGCTTAGCCGATCTCCATTTAGAAAACACGCATTTTAAAAGGTTTTTTGCCTGCCGTCTGTCTGAAGACTTGTCAAAGCATTAATTCATGGTTTTTACTAACCAGTATCAGTATGTTGTTACTTCGGCATCATTTTGAAACGTGTATTACAATTAAATCACGGTCAAATATGTTCATTTTGTTGTAGTTGTAGCCCCCTTGCCAGCGATTCTCTCTCTAGTTTAGCATACTCAGCCCGACTCAGCCTGGTTGTTGGCCCGGAACGAACCTCGATTTTATGGGGGCCAGAAAAACTGTGAAATAGTACCCGCTAGCCGGTACTACGCTAAGTGGAAACGCAACCAAAAACCAGGGTTCGTACGGTCATTGAAAACCTGGAAAAGTCATGGAAATTGAAAATGCAAATTCCAGGCCCTGGAAAAGTTATGGAAAACAATATTTTTCCCAAAGTTTTGGAAAAGTCATGGAAATGTAACTAAAGTTGCGTCAAATATAATTTACATTTAATCTAATCGCTGAAATAATGCGGTCGCGAGCTGTTATGTGCCATCATGATCATCATGGTGTTATTTTTTAATATATGAAGCGCGAGCTGTGTGCTCGAGTCTTCCTGCCTGTCGGCTGAACTCTGCTGCTCCGGGATGAGGGTCAGCTACATTATCTACGGTGCGTTCGTTAACTGCAGAGTCACTGTGGCACAGACTGAGCCGCTGGTGAACAGCTGTTAGAACGGGCCGTTCAGAGCAGAGCGGCAGAGCGTGATGTGATCATGTGAACTGAAACGTTTTTCTGTCGCAATATTATTTAAGGAATCGTTGAGCTAGCTAGCATACATTGTCACTATCTGCTAACGTTAGCTTTAGCCTTAGTTTTCTCATAGTTTTTTTCATAGGCTATAAACAGAGGTGGTATAAGTATAGATCTTGTACTTGATTAAAAGTAGAAGTACTCAGATCTTATCCTTTAGTAGAAGTAGAAGTACTCAGATCTTGTACTTGAGTAAAAGTAGAAGTACTCAGATATTGTACTTAATAAAAGTAGAAGTACTCAGATCTTGTACTTAATAAAAGTAGAAGTACTCAGATCTTGTACTTTAGTCAAAGTAGAAGTACTCAGATCTTGTACTTGAGTAAAAGTAGAAGTACTCAGATCTTGTACTTGAATAAAAGTAGAAGTACCAGAGTGTAGGAATACTCTGTTTCAGTAAAAGTCCTGCATTCAAAATGTTCCTCAAGTAAAAGTAGAAAAGTATTCTCATCAAAATATAGTGAAAGTAGCGACAGTAAAAGTAGTCATTGTGCAGATTGGTCCATTTCAGAATAACATACACTGAACAAAAATATAAACGCAACACTTTTGTTTTTGCTCCCATTTTTGATGAGATGAACTCAAAGATCTAAAACATTTTCTTTATACACAAAATAACCATTTCTCTCAAACATTATTCACAAATCTGAAAAAATCTGTGATAGTGAGCACTTCTCCTTTGCCGAGATAATCCATCCCACTTCACAGGTGTGGCATATCAAGATGCTGATTAGACAGCATGATTATTGCACAGGTGTGCCTTAGGCTGGCCACAATAAAAGGCCACTCTGAAATGTTCAGTTTTATCACACAGCACAATGCCACAGATGTCGCAAGTTTTGAGGGAGTGTGCAATTGGCATGCTGACAGCAGGAATGTCCACCAGAGCTGTTGCCCGTTAATTGAATGTTCATTTCTCTACCATAAGCCGTCTCCAAAGGCGTTTCAGAGAATTTGGCAGTACATCCAACCTGCCTCACAACCGCAGACCACGTGTAACCACACCAGCCCAGGACCTCCACATCCAGCATGTTCACCTCCAAGATCATCTGAGACCAGCCACTCGGACAGCTGCTGCAACAATCTGTTTGCACAACCAAAGAATTTCTGCACAAACTGTCAGAAACCGTCTCAGGGAAGCTCATCTGCATGCTCGTCGTCCTCATCGGAGTCTCGACCTGATTCCGGTTCGTCGTCGTAACCGACTTGAGTGGGCAAATGCTCACATTCGATGGCGTCTGGCACGTTGGAGAGGTGTTCTCTTCACGGATGAATCCCGGTTTTCACTGTTTAGGGCAGATGGCAGACAGCGTGTGTGGCAGGCGTATGTTATGGACGACGAACACAGGTGCATTTGATTGATACCGTGACGAGATCCTGAGGCCCATTGTTGTGCCATTCATCCACGACCATCACCTCGTGTTGCAGCATGATAATGCACGGCCCCATGTTGCAAGGATCTGTACACAATTCCTGGAGGCTGAAAACATCCCAGTTCTTGCATGGCCAGCATACTCACCGGACATGTCACCCATTGAGCATGTTTGGGATGCTCTGGATCGGCGTATACGACAGCGTGTTCCAGTTCCTGCCAATATCCAGCAACTTCGCACAGCCATTGAAGAGGAGTGGACCAACATTCCACAGGCCACAATCAACAACCTGATCAACTCTATGCGAAGGAGATGTGTTGCACTGCGTGAGGCAAATGGTGGTCACACCAGATACTGACTGGTTTTCGGACCCCCCCAATAAAGCAAAACTGCACGTTTCAGAGTGGCCTTTTATTGTGGCCAGCCTAAGGCACACCTGTGCAATAATCATGCTGTCTAATCAGTATCTTAATATGCCACACCTGTGAGGTGGGATGGATTATCTCGGCAAAGGAGAAGTGCTCACTATCACAGATTTTTTCAGATTTGTGAACAATATTAGAGAGAAATGGTTATTTTGTGTATATAGAAAATGTTTTAGATCTTTGAGTTCATCTCATGAAAAATGGGAGCAAAAACAAAAGTGTTGCATTTATATTTTTGTTCAGTGTATATGATATGTTTTATAAAGATTGATCATGAAAGTGTTCTCAAAGCTGGTAAAGGTGCAGCTAGTTTGAATTACTTTGTATACTGCAGGGTAGCTTGTGGATTTACTCCAGGTGGAACTAAAGTCTGATTTAACACTTGGTTATATTTCACATCATTCATCCAGATCTGTAAAGTAACTAAAGGTATTAAATACATGTAGTGGAGTAGAAGTACACCATGTACCTCTGAACTGTAGTGAGTAGAAGTACACCATGTACCTCTGAACTGTAGTGAGTAGAAGTACACCATGTACCTCTGAACTGTAGTGGAGTCGAAGTACACCATGTACCTCTGAACTGTAGTGGAGTCGAAGTACACCATGTACCTCTGAACTGTAGTGAGTAGAAGTACACCATGTACCTCTGAACTGTAGTGGAGTCGAAGTACACCATGTACCTCTGAACTGTAGTGAGTAGAAGTACATCATGTACCTTCAGGTTCAGGTTCAGGTTATTTATTTGTACCCGTAGGTAGATTCTGTTTGCAGAGAAAAAGACAAGGGTTCCTTCCTGACACTAAAAAGTGTGTTGAGTTTATGAACTTAGTTACACCAGTGGCTATACAGATATAAAGACTAAGCCTTGCACAGAGGCATGAAAATACATTTTCAAAATGCTCAACAGTGCTGCCAGAATTATAAACTGACTGCTACACAATTCAAATAAATGCTTTTATATATTTCTATTAGATGTGACTCTTTGGCGTTTCTGTTATTATTAACACTGCTGCTTTAGTTGTTCTGACTGCTAAAATCCTCTGTTCCTCATTTTAAAGCCAATATTCCGTGGGGTCGGAGGCTCGGATCCTCGGATCCTTGTCACCTTTTTCATACCTGATGAGTTTGCCTCCCTGACTACAGTTGCTTATCCTCTAGAGCAGGGGTGGGGAACCTTTTTCCTCTCAAGGGCCATTTCAATTTTTTCAACATCCTCCGAGGGCCGTACAAATGATTGACCTCTGCTTAAAAATACTAAAATCACAAAAATGTCAGAATGCATGCACGTGCACGGTTGTGGCATGACCACCAAAACAGAAAGATATTGGACACAAGATGTGTGCAAATGTATTTAGTTTCCTATACATGTGAACATGATTTAAGTGGGGCGGGGGGGGGGAACCCACATTTTCTTTTAAATATTGAAGTTAAAAGCATCAATCTGGTGCACTTTGAGAGCAACATGGAGAGATCTATGGATACATCTCTCAACACCCATAAACAGAACTGTAAATAGATTTATTTTTATTTATGGATATTTTACAAATCACTCACCTTTCAAACTGTATTCTTGTTTATTAATAACAACTTTTTTTTACTGTCATATAGTATTTTATACCTGTTTACTTTATTCTCTTATTTTTGTATAATTATAATGATCATATAAAGATACTGGTTGGAGAACTTCTTATATTCGTTAGCATAGCTAGCGAACCAGATGCTAATAACAACAAAGTTATTGACTGTATGATCAGTGTGACAGATGAACAGATCGCCACTGGGCTTTCAACTAAAAACACAGCCACGCAAAAACTGCGGCATGTATACGGCTCCTTATGGGTAGCCTACTGCAAGTTGTGGAAGTGCCGGAGTGGCGTTCTGGTGCTCTCAGACAGAACTGCACCCCTGTCAGACGAGACATATACCACGTAATGACACGTTAGGCTCGTGTTGTGTTCAAGGACCCTGACCTTGGCCAGAAAAAACAGGCACTCGCTTGTTTAATTTGTTTGCGGTCTAGATTTCTTTAATTTTTTGCGTGTGTTTATAAACTACCTCGAGGACCACACCAAATGGTCTCGCGGGCCGTATACGGCCCGGGGGCCGGAGGTTCCCCACCCCTGTGTAGAAGCTAGTAAGCCTACTATTTGATTTGTTTTAGATAAGCACAACATGTTTCATATGCAGACATTATTTTCCTGTTCCATGTTAAAATAAACCATTTTCAGTGGTAATTTTTTTTTGGTCATGGAAAATGAGGTAAAGGTCATTGAGAAGTCATGGAAAAGTCATTGAAAATCATTGGTGAAAAAGTGTATGAACCCTGAAAAACGGGCCGGGCAGCAAGCTCCGCACTGTAGTGGAAATGCGCCATTATTTACCTTCTTCAGACAGGACTTTATGTATCTGGTTCGTTTACAATCTGGTGAACTGGTGTCGATCTACATGAGCTACTGTGGTATCTCTGATTGGATGATGGGGAGTTAATGGCGCGTTTCCACTGCAGGCCTCGCTCGGCCTCGCTCGGTTTGGTTAGGCCTTATTAGGCCCGGCTCACTTTAATGCTGCGCTTCCATTACAGTTTAGGAACTGGGGTAGGTACTATAGTAACGCAGTGTAGGCGGAGCCGTGACGTCATCTTCAATGAGCGCCCCAAAAAACAACACAGCTGTTAGCTCTTAGCACTCAGAGCTCACAGCTCTTCATATCTGTTCAGAAACTAGACAAAAGTTAAACAAGTACAAACCACAGACTGCCTGTGTCATGGCGAATACAGTCGCTGGTTTATTTATGTCTGTATAGGCCGTTGTTGTGAGTGTGGACGGTCGGAGCATATATAACGTTAGCTTAGCCAAGCTCCATTTAGAAAACACGCATTTTAAAAGGGTTTTTCGCCTGCCGTCTGCAGACTTGTCAAAGCATTAATTCATGGTTTTTACTAACCAGTATCAGTATGTTGTTACTTCGGCATCATTTTGAAACGTGTATTACAATTAAATCACGGTCAAATATGTTCATCTTGTTGTAGTTGTAGCCCCCTTGCCAGCGATTCTCTCTCTAGTTTAGCATACTCAGCCCGACTCAGCCTGGTTGTTCCTGACCCTAGAACCACGATTTAGTCGGGCCAGAAAAAAGGTGAAAAAGTAGCCCCGGGCCAAAACTAGGCCAAGTGGAAGCGCAACTAAAAAAATATGTTCATGAAAACCCCCCAGGAGACACCAACACTAACGTGGCCGAGTGGACTCCGGAGTTTGCTGCATGAGTTGCACTGTATGATCTGTGGTGTAGTGGGCTGTCACTCAAAAACTGAGTAGCGAATGGGGACGCACCCCTGAAAATCCCGCCCACCTGGGACGTTTGTGTCCAAATCGAAAACAAAAAATGAGGGAGCGCAAACGAGAAGAGCTGCAGCGAGAGCAAAAGTCTGATCATTGAGAAAGAAGAAACAATAACTGCAAACAAAAAGATATGTTAAAACAAAGGAAAAAAAGACTTATAGTTTACATGATTACACAAATGATTTGTTTGCAACTTATAGTTTTATTTTTGAAATTTATTTTATTTTGCTTGACTCAGTTTTTTTATTTTTTTAAACTCTTAGTTTTGCTTTATTCTGAGAAAGTGCTGCTTTATCTTATGATACAAAACTAATCCCATAGATATCCAGCATGTTGCTAAGTGTCTTGTACAGCAAGCAGCTCAGAGAAAGCAAAGATGGCCATGATAGAGTTTTGTCCCTTTACTGCCAGCAAGCTCTCTTATGGCGTGTTTACATGATTACACAAATGATTTGTTTGCAACTTATAGTTTTATTTTTGAAATTTATTTTATTTTTGCTTGCTTGCTTCTTTTAAACTCATAGTTTTGCTTTATTCTGAGAAAGTGTTGCTTTATCTTTATGATACAAAACTAATCCCATAGATATCCTGATTTAGACGCCCGGCTGCAAGAGAACACACTGTGGCCTGCCCAGGCAAATGCCAAAGAAGCACAGATTTGTGTATCATTGTTTCTTGATTGATTAGAGCAGGGGTGCCCAACCTTTTTTTAACCGAGAGCTACTTTTAAAGTTGCCAGTCTGCCGAGATCTACCAGTCCAAATAGAGAGGCGTAGTTACTGACCAGGTAAATACACACTTCTACTTGTATAAAACTGACCTTTGTACGATGAATACTTCATAAAATACTGCAGATCCTTTATCTTACCTCTTTCTAATCTACACACATACAAGTATTCAACTGAAGTTACACAACAGTGTTGTTGATACGGAGTTGGAGTTTATTCACACGTCACTACAGTGGGTAATGTTTTCAAGAAACATTGAACAGTGCTGCCACATATGACACAGGGAAAAAAGACTCTGAACCCTTTCTTTGCCATTATATAAAAATAGTGTTGCTACAAAAGTATAAATTAGGCTTACTAATAAGACAACTCAGATCTGAAGCTACACAGGAATCTGCTGCCAAAGTGCAATACAAAAGACAAAATTAATAGAATCAAATCCTTTTTTTGTTGCATTTTAGTAGATTATAAAAATAAATGCCTTTTTAAAATAGGATGCAAGCAACACTAATTTCTTAACCTGAATTGATAATAGACTATAATCAATTTAAACAGAACATATCTTAATGTTTGCATTTCTTATACCATTTTGTACAATAATTGTAATGAATAAGTTCAAACAAACAAAAACTTACAGCTGATTAATAACGGTATCTAACTTGAGTTTGTATTATATCAAAAACCTGTTGAAATGCTACTGTTATTTTTACTGTCCCCCAAAAGCGCGTCGGCAGCCTCCAGGAATGCTTCTTTCACAACTTCGCCGTCTTTGAAAGACTTCATGTATTTCTCAAGAACGTGACTGACACGTTAAGATGCTATGCCTATGGTAGCAGCCTTGCTCTTGTTGTTGGGCCTGGTGAAAATGGACTGCTGTGCATTTAGCTGTCCTTTCAGGCCCCTCCCCTTTTGGGAGCGTTGGGCAGAATTAGGAGGGAATTCCGTCTCGTAGCGTTTGTGCACTGTTTTGAAATGCCGCTCCTAAATTACCCTTCTTCGATAAAGCCACGCTCGCATTGCAGATGAGACAGATGGACTTTGAATTGGAATAGATACACAAATAATCATCCTCCCACTCGGAGTGAAAATTATATATTTTGGGCTTTTTTGCTTCTGCCATAATTGTGGTCTTGTGTGACTGTCACTCCTGTTGACACGGACAACGTCAGCGAAATAGTGCCCACTGCTCACCAGCCACGCCCCGACACATGGGGTCACGCCGGCCAATCACAAAGCTTTGATGCGTTCAAGTGCATTATTCTGGCACGGGAAGATTATGTTATAGGACATTAACGATCAAACAGAATGTTGTTGTTCTATTTTTAGACACATCTCGCGATCGACTGGGAATCTCCCCGCGATCGACCGGTCGATCGCGATCGACTGTTTGGGCACCCCTGGATTAGAGGGTTTTTTTTCTCAGTTTTTAGAAATTATCTTTTTTTTCCAGTTTTTTTTGTATATGATATTAAAATAATCGCCACCTGTGATTTAAAAATCTACATCTGAAGTACAATATTGTATATTTTTCAGCGGTTGGTGACTGTCTGATGGACTGCAGGACCTTTATTATTAATTTCATCCCTTTTGCCTGAAAAATGGGCTGAAAATATCAGTCAAGCGACAGAAAAACTCATCTGCATCTAATTTGAGAGTTGATTATTTGTATTTTCAAGCCAAATAAACCAACGCTCTCTGCCTTTGGAAAGTTTTAATGAGCAGTGTTTAACTGATTTTGAATCTGAAATGACAAAAGCTTGCATCAACGATGTAAACAAATGTTGGTTGGAGACCAAGTTGTGCAGAAACAAACCTGAGTAAGATCCCCGTATTATATGTAGTAATTTGATCTGGTTCTACACAATATACCAACCGTCTTATTTTATAGCATAGAAAATCTACAGAGACAGATATATTGTTGCTACTTTTCTGCAGTCACCACATAACATTTTAATTGCTTGAGTTGATACTAGATATTAAGCCCTGGGAAGCTGTATGTGTGACTTAAAGGCTTTAAGGTTTGTTTGTATAAAGACTTCCTTTATAAGAATAATTTCTTACACCAACACCTGAACCTCACTGTGTTCGTCTCAGCTGAGCAAACCTGTCAAACTTCAGATGCTCTGAATCAGCTGAGCGTAGGAAGGAGGGAGAAGCCCAAATTGTATGACAGAAAGTAATTGTCATTTTAAAACCATATTACATTTCAGTATTAACAACGAGGCTATTTTTGTATTCAATGCTGAGACAATAAATCATTTTGATTAATTTACAGGCAAATCAAAGCATACATCATCCAGGTCATTTATTTTTGCTTTATCAGCCTTAGGCCATTTTCATCTAATAGCACACAGATGGAGCCATTAACAGAGTACCAAAAGAAAGAAAAAGGTCTAAAATACACAGCATTCACATGGGTAACATTGTGGATTTAGCCTATTTTAAACAACAACAAACAACATTTTAAAATGGCTAATTCAGAGCAGATAAAGTACCTCTGGTTAACCTTCAGTCCACCATTCAGGAGGCTACACTTCATAAAGCTGAATAGAAATGCTTCTAAATAGCTTTAACTTCAAGTATAAACAGCTGCTGTGCCATCACAAATAGCACCATTTCAGCACTTTCACCATCAGAGCTAAACCTTAATGTGTTGAAGTGGATGTCAGCGTTGAGCTGCCTTTTTGCTAATAAACACCCTATCAGTAAATCCTGGGGGAAAAAAGCCTGTGGAATTCGGGATTCTTGTGCTCAGACAAGACTCGTTTTTCTGTTTGGCGATGAGGTGTCACACAACTTGACGAGGTTTGTTTTGTTGCCATGCAACAGATAAAACATTTCCACAGTTTGAGTATTTTGGAGAAAATGTGGCTGTTACCACTGACCAGTATGCAATCCACTCAAACTTTCCTATATCATTTATTCAGACTGTAATCCTCCTGGAAGGCTGCCTGTTTAAGTCAGAGTGAAAGTGCATAAACATGTTGAACCTAGACACGAGGGCTCAACACATCAGTGTTTCCACTGCGGGGAGCAGCAGCTCTCAGTCACTCACACAGACCTCCTGCAATGGGATGGGATGTGATTGGATTTGATGACGGCTTCACTTGCTCTGCTATACTCTGTTGAAGTGGCACTATCTGTGAAGAGCTAAAGCTACGGTGTCAACAAGTTGTTTAGACCTGGCATCATTTCTAAGAGGTGGATGAGACAATGTTGAGATCACATCCCTGTGGAGCAGAGCCAGCTTGGATACAAACATCCTGTCATGAGTGTTTGCATTCAGTGAGAAAGAGCAGAGAGCTGTGACTCATTCTGAAGTTTTCAACTCAACGTCACCAAAAGGACAACGGCACGAAACACTCCCAACAATCATCCTCCCAACGCTTTGATGTGGAGTGAAGGTCAGTGTAGCTGAGTTTAGAGCAGCTGCAACGACCTGCTGTCACTTCTGCTTCATAAAATCACAGAGGACAATTTATTTTTTCTTTTAACCCTAATGACAAAGCAAACCGGCTGTCTGATGTTGGTTTAAGTTGTCAAAGACTTCTCATTTACTAGACTGCTGTGCATTATGGTCTTGAAATGGACAGAGTGTAGAGAAGTGTTTGGATAGTTTTAGAGAAACAGATCATATTTTAGGTATCTGTGTGGTACTTTCTTTCCTTTCTGCTTCAGGAAATATTGTAGTATCACAAAATAGAACCGACTGGCCAAAAACTCTAAGACGTTACTTCTATGTTCCTTACTGATTCAGCACCAGATTTGGTGGGAAGATAGCAATGTTGTGGTTGTTTAAGCGACATACAGCTAACTCAAAGGTCACTTCGGTGTTACATGCTGCTCTTATTCACATCAACTATGTGTACGTCACATTAGCATAATCGAGCATTTGATGAAACCATTTTCTGAAAGCAAAACCACAAGTTGATTCATCATGCAGTGATGTCCCCTTTTTCAAAAAGGGATGTTTGTGTTGGTGGATCCTTTTTTACGGTTTGTTTAGAGTTGAGTCAAAACTCCCGAGCCCGTTGGGGAAATGAAAAATTGTGATGCCCTTTCAAGGACAGTTTGGGACGGATCTGAAAATAGCTTCATAACCGTTTAAATGTGTGGCTGTGGTTCACATGGCAGAGAGAGACTGTTCCCACACATCAAAAGCAAACACAGCCCAGCTCTTATCAAAATGTCTTTGACTTTGAAATAACATCAGCAATGTTGTATGCACTCGCACACTGAAAATAAATATTGTATTACATTATTTAGACTGTGACAACTACAGTTAACAAACCAAACTGGGCTAAACAACCAGTTTTGCTGGGTTGTGTTCAGCTGGTAGATACTGGTAGATTATAGCTCTTGCGGGATGACAGCTGTTTAAGAGAGGGAAGCTTGGGATGAGTTATTTTCACTAAAGCTAAATGTATCTGAGCCCGGCTAATCAAAACCAGAGGCAAGTTTCCAGGGAGGAGCCACAGCGTGGAACATCTGAACAGATTGTTATTCAGGGTTTTTCAAGGAAAGGCACAGTCTGGAATTGATGACGAAAAAATCCACGATTCTTTCAAGAATATAGTCCCCAATTACACTTGGTATTTCTGAGTGATCCGTTGGAACTGACTGAACTGTTCGCTGTCGATCACAATGTGTTCTGCATTGACAAACTTACATGAACACACATTTTTCTATATACAGATGTTACGGATACAGGTTGCATGTATAAATAAAGTCATAGAGTTTGAATGCTTATAATACTTATCATCGATAAATCATATAATAGATTTTTCTCCTTGATATTAGGCATCAGATTCCCACATCCTTGTCTTTGTGTGTTCCATCCCTCATAATTACATTACATGTCACTTGTTAGACGCTTTTATCCAAAGCGACTTACATACATTCAGTACTGTGGACAATCCCCACAGGAGCAATTTGGGGTGAAGTGTCTTGCCCAGGGACACAACGACATGCTGACTGCAGTGGGACTCGAACTTACTATCTCCTGTTTCTAAGTCCAGCACACTATCCACTGAGCCACAGCCTCCCCGCAATAATCATTGCCTTGACCCACTTGGTTTGATTTTGTCTCCAGGTGAGTGTGCTGACCACCCTGGAGCGGCGGTTCAACCTGCAGAGTGCTGACGTGGGGGTGATAGCCAGCAGCTTTGAGATAGGCAACCTGGCTCTGATCCTGTTTGTCAGCTACTTTGGGGCCAAAGCACATCGGCCCCGTCTGATCGGCTGCGGGGGCATCGTCATGGCTCTTGGCGCCCTTCTCTCAGCTCTGCCTGAGTTTCTGACGAAACAGTATGAGATAGGGGAGACGTTGAGGTCTGACGTGGGTCGGGATGTTTGCTCGAACACCAGCAGCATAGAGGTTCAGAGGGATGAGGACATTATATGCGGCAACAGGGCCAACACCAACATGATGTACCTGCTGCTGATTGGAGCCCAGGTCCTACTGGGGATCGGGGCCACGCCGGTGCAGCCCCTGGGGGTGTCCTACATCGATGATCACGTGAAGAAGAAAGACTCATCACTCTATATAGGTGAGCTACATCCATATTTTTCATGTGAACATATTGTTGAAATCAAGATAATACCTAATCTGTTGAAGTGGTACAAATCCAAATGACATTGCCGAAGGAACTTTTGAGAATCTCTGGCTGGTTTATATTGCTGTTCAAGATAAGCAGTGTTCAAGGAGATGATTATCACACTGGAAATTAAAAATCTATTTGCTGCAGCACACTGATTTCCCAAGGCAACTAAAACTGGTACAGCGGAAAGACAGACATCTATGTGTTTGTTCATCAGGTGCGATGTTTGCACACTTTGAGTCAACACAGTATATACTGCATGTGTGCTCTTCTGCTGTACACCATATCCCTTTGCTAACAGCACAAGCCTGTTCACGTGAGTGCCAGGTGAGCAGATCTTGGAGCTTTTTAATCTCCATTACATCCATTTCAGTGGCGAAGAGGCCAGATACGGGTTAAATGTCTTTGCTTCGCTCAATCCTCTCTCAAAGGGAAGATGCTGCTGATGTGGCTTCTTTGAGGTTTAAAGGTGCATTCAAAGTGCTTTCTGTGCAAAGTTTTGAATACACAATGGTTGTTTAGGGATATGTATTTGCTGTGATAAGTATATTTTGCTATATCTGTGTGCTTTAATGCTTGGCTCATTAAGCCATGGAGGATTTTCACATCTGTAGCTTTTTCTGTGGATGTCCGATATTTTACAGTATATTCTTCCAGCGAAATATGTTACAGTGCCTATAAATATAAGTCTTCATACAGAAGAGCAAATGTTTAGGGGAAGTTTTATAATGTTTGGAAATATGCTTGCTAATTTTCATGTTTATCTCCTGTTTAATTTGTAAAAAAACTGCCCTTTTTTCCTGAGGTTATGTGCTGGACACTTTCCTGGCCGGGACCAGCCTTATCGCAATTTTCTCATTTGTTTTTGGCACATTGTTCTCATTTTGCTGGTCATAAGAGCAGAGAAGTTACCTGCGAAATCCCAGCCACTAATCCATGTAATAGTACGTTTCCTAGTTTTGACGGAGACCTGCTGTTTGTTGTCCAGACTGCCACATTAGCCTTTGTTGGAGTAGATGAGATGTGTGCTGTTTGTTATCAGTGTGGTACAGAGACAATAAGAGCCTGAATAGAAGATCAGTTCAGGCTGGCACTCGCCCTTTTTCTGATACATTCGCAGAGCAGTATGTTGTGTGGCTGCCTTTTGTCCCTGAAATACAGATGTGACCTGCAAACAAAGGCAGCAGTGTGCACTGTAATCTCAAGCCCAAAGCTGATTTTCTTAATTGCCGTTCATTGTTTTTATTTTCCTGAACATGAGCTGTTTTTACAAATAGCCCCCCCCCCCAAGCTTTGTTTAAGACAATAAAGAGCATTAAAAAGTGCCACAAAAGTCTTTGACATTTTGGCAACACCATAGTAGCTTGTAAGCAATTGACTGTGGGAAGTGGACTGCGAGTGATTGAAGTTTGGCACGAGTGAGGGAGGTGAGATTTGGTTCTGTCCTCCTCTGATAAGCTCAAGGAGAGTTGAAGGAAAAACAAGCGGTGAGCAGCGAGGAACAATGTGGTATTGAGTCGCGCTCAGCTGATCGTCCTAATCCTTCTGCTGCAGGCATGTCATGTGCCCCCAGCTGCATGAATGGAGTAGATTGTCTGAAATGCTGTGAGATTTCCTTCCACATACTGATAATGTATTTGGATTATTCATCAGTTTACATCAACAAGTGTACATTGTTACAGTAGCAGTGGTAACTGCTGGCCAAATATTTGTTTATTTCCTGAATGTTATGCAAAGTTCTGTAGGCTTTGGCTCTAATGTAATGTTGTTGTTAACGTCACATCACCACTTACTTGTGTTATTTCGTGCCTGCAGACATGTCTTGCTGAAGGTTTAGGGGACATTTTGGAGTCTTTTGAGGAGGCTGTTCGAGAAATTAGAGAGAAAAACACCTTGGGACTCTGAGATCAGAATCTTCAACCTTACACGTGTCTCCTAACAGCTGCAGACAGATGTGCTGTATGAGCACGTAAAGTCAAACTTCCCCTAGGCTCTCATTTTCACACTGCCAGATTACAAGTGTGTATCTACTGTGTGTAGTTTGACATCTAGACTCTTTCACAACTTGTGTGTGTGTTAAAACTTCACACACTCCATAGGAGGCAGGGTTGAAAGCAAAGTATTCCCTTCACTTTAGTTCTGTATTAATGATGGTTTTTAGGTTCACTGCAAGTTGAAGAACATTATGATTAACCCTGATTCATGATACATGACACCAAGTGTAATTGAAACTGATATTTTTCCCACTGCATGCAACTGTTGCCTGCTTCTGTTGTCCGTGTACATCTTCTCCTGGTGATGTGTTATTGTTAAAATTAGAGCCTGAGCCAACTGGCCAGGTGGAAAGTGCGAGGCAGGCCCCACCCTTTTAAGAATATGGCGGTGCGGAGAGAGCAGAGCAGAGAGGCTTGGAGAAGAGCCATAATTACAGAGAGAGGCAGGAATGCCAACCAGCCAGCCATGAGGTGGGTCTGAGTGGGCCGGGACGCACATGCATACCACAAAGGCCTGTGAAAAACAACTCCTCCATAGGCTCTGACTGTGTATACTGCAGCAGGCAGGCTCACTGTTTAAACAGCTGTAAAACACTCCAGCATAGTTGGTTGTGACTCTTCAGAAAGCTTCTTCTCTCTGTCTGGTTAAGATATGTTCACTGTCATTTCCTTTTTAGAAGCTTGTGTAATGCTTACGTGTGCTTTATTTTCATCTTAAAAGGAAGTTTGCCAGAAACCGGTTTGAATGCCATCACCAACACTAACAAATGTGTTTTATATCAATTTGTTGTTTTGATTTGTTTCCCCAAGTCTAGACGTAGGCACTCATTCTCTGGCCAAAGGAAATAAATATTGGACAGATTGCGTCAACGGGATCTTTATTCCCACTGCTCTATGACCTTTCACTATCCACTGCTAATTCTGGCTCTTCCCATAGGACCCCTGACCAGAGAAGGGTCTAGAGCTGGCATCATGTATCGTAGACTCCACCCGCTGCCTCTTTAGGTTTCAGAAGCTTTTAAACAGCCTGAGATTGCTTCATGCGACTATAATGTACAGTATGTACCGCCTCTGGTACACTATGGGGGGACTGAAAGGATGACATTAATTAATTCATTGATGCCATGCCCTTTTAGCCAAATCTCACAGATTTGGACATGTGGACTTTGCTTGTTGCATAATTCATATAAGAAATTCTTAACAGATTTAAAATGCTAATGGAGAGAGGCTTAAAGTGCAATTTTCTAATGTAGCTTATATTACTGGCAACAATGACAGAGTCTTGAAGTTGTTGAAGAAGCGGGTTTTTATTTTAACTGATTGCATTCATACCGAATCTGCTACAAGTAACATCCTGCGCTCACTACTGCTAGCAGCTCTGCAAGACTTAACGCAGGAACTGTGGTGTTTTAGGGCCACTGGCTAGCTCATTGCTATAATAAATAAACGTATTATTTTTTGACATATGCAGTGTCCGCTGCCAAGAAAGCGAGGTCGACTCCTGAGCCCGGCGAACATTTCCGGCAATGTCCTCCCCTCTATCTCCCCCTTTGAACTATTCATCTCTGATTAAAAAAAAAAGCACTCTCTGGCCCCCCAAAAAAAACTAAGCTTTAAGTTGAATGCTAATGTCAGCATGCTAACAACTCTAATATGCTTATTTAAAGTAAGTCATTTTTACCGTCTTAATTTAGCAGGTTAAAATGCCACCATTTGCTAATTAGCACTATACAATGTTGTTGGGTGTCGATGTCTTCAGTCTATATTATTACATGTTACTTGTTAGACGCTTTTATCCAAAGCGACTTACATACTCAATACTGTGGACAATCCCCACAGGAGCAATTTGGGATGAAGTGTCTCAGGGACACAACGACATGCTGACTGCAGTGGGGTTTGAACCTGTGACCCCCGATCCCAACACCATGGCTGCTTCTCAGGTCGATTAAATGAAATCCTTGCTTCCCTCACTTGCGTCGTTTCCCTGCGTTTAGTCCATCCCACCAGGGAAGCATGGAGAGACGCAAGGAAACCACGAGAAGCAGGGAAATGAGTTTTAAGAGCAATGGGACGTCCTTTCCTCCGGAGCGTCACGTGAAGCGACGTCCGTTTGTGATGACGCTGCACAGCTGTTCGTCTGGCAGCAGCCAGCTCTGTACCCGTTATTTCCACAAACACCCCCGCCTCTGTTAGTGCACATTTACTGACATAAACCAGGGTTGCCAACTCTCACGCATCTGGCGTGTGACACACGCTTTCACTCTCAATCTCACGCTCTCACGCTGCCCAAACTATTCTCACGCCAAAAACAAGAATACCGAAGACTAGAAACGGTTTTGAAAACTTTTGTCAGGTAGTGATCGTCTTCTCAATAGAACATCTTTGATAATGTCTTCTGGCCAATCAGAATCAAGATAACGGCGTGGTGTTGTTGCAGGAAGTCCCGACGGAGAATACTGTTGCTGTAGTACATCTCTACATCGATACAACATTACGTGTTGATAGAAATCAACACGTAATGAAATAAGACCCCACGGTTTGATGATTGATAGGTGCAGGGACGTGCACAGGTACGGGCTAATGTTGTCAGGGCAACGGCCCGTTTGGCCTTTTTGGCTGACCTGCCCCTCTGGAGAGAGCGAGAGTTTATTTTTATTTTTTCTGTTGTGGCCGAATCAACATGATCGAGGATCTCATCGTTTGACCTTAAGGGACATATGCCTACACTGTGGCCCTAAAGCAACTGCTCCATTATCTGTATCAAATGCAGACATTGATGCCACCAAATGTCAAAAATAAAAATAGAAAGTACTACAAATAAACTGGAATTCATTTACATCTTAAATTATGAATATATATACACAAAAAAAGGTTTACAAATATCCAACCTTCAAATTGCTTTTTTAAATCAACACTGCTCTGCACACTTGCTAAAGAACATTTGTCTGGAAATCTCAATTCATTTGTAGGGCTAAATGAGTATGGCCAAAAGTATGGGAGTAAATCTCACTGTAAACTATTTAATCATCACCAAATTCTGTGTTATTTTGACCGATCATAACTCAGCTTTATGCAGACATATTTAGCATGGTGTACAGGGCCGCTTCTTCGCATAGGCGACATAAAAAAACATTTTTACTGTTTGCGCTCATCCTAATTTTCGGCCTTGATGTAACAACATTCATAATTAAGTCAAGGTAACACCCTTTTCACCCCGGTTACACTTTTAATTTGCCCTGTACGATGGACGCTTTAAGTGATGAAAGTGGGGGGTGTTGGCTTATCAGGCGTCCGCAGCTCACAGCCAAAGTGGGTGTGGGATCGAGCGAGAGAGATAAATGCAATTTATGTAAACAAATATTTCCAAGGCACTCTTTTATAATTATTGGGGTAAACAGGTTTGAAATCATTTCAATGTATACTACAGGACAGAAAACCAAAAATATCGTTTAAAACTTGAGAGATACAAAAATATGCATAAATAACGTTAACTAGGTAAAATAAGATATGAATGAACAACAAAAATAAAATAAGTTGCATTTATTTGCTATTGGCTATGGTAGGTTATTGGTTATGTTCAAATACTTATTTGATTATTAAAATGTAAACCAATCTTTTTCATATGGGTGTTTAGAGTTGTACCCCCTAGGTCAGGTCTCTAGTAATGTGTGCTCAAAGTGCACCCGATTGAAGCATTTTACTTTAAATGTTCAAACATTTCTTCCTGGGGGGGCATACCCCCGGTCCCCCCTAGAGGATGTGACGTCCACACCCCAATTCAAACATGTTCATACAATACCGAATACATTTGAAGCCTTTTTGATGTATATTACCAACATGTCAATACGTTTCTGTTTTTGTAGTATATTGGTCTTTTGTAGAGATTTTTCATTTATTCTTTATATATTCTATTGTGTATTCCTTGGGTACTTTTAGCTTTTCTATTGTACGATTGAAGTAAATGTGGGAAGCGTTTAACAACAGCCATTTACTTCAAAGATAGTTTGCAATGTTATTCTTATTTTTGTTAATCCTAGAAGAATGCCAGAAAAAAAGACATTTTCTTCAAGAATAAAAAAAAACATGACATTAGTAATTGTGAAAACAAATTAAATAAGTTGTTAGGTTAAGTCAGGGCCGGTTTTTGGCATAGGCGACATAGGTGGTCGCCTAGGGTGCCAGATCTGGGGGGAGCGCTGCGCTGACAGCTCTGGGAGGGAAAAAAAACATTTTGACTGTTTGCGCTCATCCTAATTTTCGGCCTTGATGTAACAGCATTCATAATTAAGTCAAGGTAACACCCTTTTCACCCCGGTTACACTTTTAATTTGCCCTGTACGATGGGCGCTGTAATTGATGAAAGTGGGGGGTGTTGGCTTATCAGGCGTCCGCAGCTCACAGCCAAAGTGGGTGTGGGATCGAGCGAGAGAGATAAATGCAATTTATGTAAACACATATTTCCAAGGCACTCTTTTATAATTATTGGGGTAAACAGGTTTGAAATCATTTCAATGTATACTATAGGACAGTAAACCAAAAATATTGTTTAAAACTTGAGAGATACAAAAATATGCATAAATAAATGTTAACTAGGTAAAATAAGATATGAATGAACAACAAAAATAAAATAAGTTGCATTTATTTGCTATTGGTTATGTTCACATACTTATTTGATTATTAAAATGTAAACCAATCTTTTTCATATGGGTGTTTTACGACCCGTCCACACAGCAGCGTGCGTTGAAAGCTTCACCATTCACTTTGAATGGGGTGACGTCACTTTGCTGGCGTGGCTCGCTTCAAAAGTTGAGCAATGTTCAAGTTTTGAAGCCACGGCAGAAGCGTCAGCCAATCGAATCATATGCCAGTACAAGCTCTAGCCAATCAAACCGCTGCTTGTATGTCAGGGGCGGGAGATTCATGTGATTGGTTGTTGGTCGAGTTTCAGACACGCCCGCCGGCAAGCTTCAACGCACGCCGCTGTGTGGACGGGCCGTTAGAGTTGTACCCCCTAGATCAGGTCTCTAGTAATGTGTGCTCTAAGTGCACCAGATTGAAGCATTTTACTTTAAATGTTCAAACATTTCTTCCTGGGGGGGCATACCCCCGGTCCCCCCTAGAGGATGTGACGTCCACACCCCAATTCAAACATGTTCATACAATACCGAATACATTTGAAGCCTTTTTGATGTATATTACCAACATGTCAATACGTTTCTGTTTTTGTAGTATATTGGTCTTTTGTAGAGATTTTTCATTTATTCTTTATATATTCTATTGTGTATTCCTTGGGTACTTTTAGCTTTTCTATTGTACGATTGAAGTAAATGTGGGAAGCGTTTAACAACAGCCATTTACTTCAAAGATAGTTTGCAATGTTATTCTTATTTTTGTTAATCCTAGAAGAATGCCAGAAAAAAAGACATTTTCTTCAAGAATAAAAAAAAACATGACATTAGTAATTGTGAAAACAAATTAAATAAGTTGTTAGGTTAAGTCAGGGCCGGTTTTTGGCATAGGCGACATAGGTGGTCGCCTAGGGTGCCAGATCTGGGGGGAGCGCTGCGCTGGCAGCTCTGGGAGGGAAAAAAACATTTTGACTGTTTGCGCTCATCCTAATTTTCGGCCTTGATGTAACAGCATTCATAATTAAGTCAAGGTAACACCCTTTTCACCCCGGTTACACTTTTAATTTGCCCTGTACGATGGGCGCTGTAATTGATGAAAGTGGGGGGTGTTGGCTTATCAGGCGTCCGCAGCTCACAGCCAAAGTGGGTGTGGGATCGAGCGAGAGAGATAAATGCAATTTATGTAAACACATATTTCCAAGGCACTCTTTTATAATTATTGGGGTAAACAGGTTTGAAATCATTTCAATGTATACTATAGGACAGTAAACCAAAAATATTGTTTAAAACTTGAGAGATACAAAAATATGCATAAATAAATGTTAACTAGGTAAAATAAGATATGAATGAACAACAAAAATAAAATAAGTTGCATTTATTTGCTATTGGTTATGTTCACATACTTATTTGATTATTAAAATGTAAACCAATCTTTTTCATATGGGTGTTTTACGACCCGTCCACACAGCAGCGTGCGTTGAAAGCTTCACCATTCACTTTGAATGGGGTGACGTCACTTTGCTGGCGTGGCTCGCTTCAAAAGTTGAGCAATGTTCAAGTTTTGAAGCCACGGCAGAAGCGTCAGCCAATCGAATCATATGCCAGTACAAGCTCTAGCCAATCAAACCGCTGCTTGTATGTCAGGGGCGGGAGATTCATGTGATTGGTTGTTGGTCGAGTTTCAGACACGCCCGCCGGCAAGCTTCAACGCACGCCGCTGTGTGGACGGGCCGTTAGAGTTGTACCCCCTAGATCAGGTCTCTAGTAATGTGTGCTCTAAGTGCACCAGATTGAAGAATTTTACTTTAAATGTTCAAACATTTCTTCCCGGGGGGGCATACCCCCGGACCCCCCTAGAGGATGTGATGTCCTCACCCCAATTAAAACATGTTCATATAATACTGAATACATTTGAAGCCTTTGATGTATATGACTTATGTCAATACGTTTCTGTTTTTGTAGTGCATTGGTCTTTTGTAGAGATTTTTCATTTATTTTTTATATATTCTATTGTGTATTCCTTGGATACTTTTATTTGTTCTACTGAACGATTTTCTGGCAGGGGGGGGCGCCAGCTAAAATCTCGCCTAGGGCAACAAATTGGTTAGAACCGGCCCTGATGGTGTAGGAAACGGGCTCCGCGTTACAAGACGGGTCGGGGGTTTGGCGGTACCACTGCAGACTCTCTGCACACACACACACACCGCTGCAGACTCTCTGCACGAAGGAGCCACGGTGCTGCAGCTCCTGATCGGAGCAGAGACACACGTTCACTAAGCGGAAAAACGATATCCTGTCACAGAGATCTGCTATTTTAAATTTTAAAGTCAACACATATCGACCCTAAATAAAGTATATATTAAGAACGAGAGATGTTTTGACATTATGGCTTAAACAAATGACAAATGAGCGAGGGCGATGACGTCAGAGCATCGTCCTATGTGCCGGGGCTGAGCCCCGGACAGCCCTGGACAGCCCCGGCCCAATTTAACCCCTGGTTAGAGGCCCTATTTTATCAGTATGTCTGGACTGCACAGCAGTTACAATGGTCAAACTACATTAGAACAGAATTGTCCCCATTTTGTCTTTAATAGTTACTAACATTAGATATTTTAATGAGATATGGACCGCAAAACAAAAAATGTCCCTGATTTTCATTTTTTAAATTAAGTCACCGAATGCAAGTAGTCGCCTTAGCTTATTTTGTTATGAGATGTGAATTACTGTTCAATTTAGTTGATGTAATAATCATTTGGTTTCTTTTACATTAAAAAAAGGTCTTATGTTTTTTTTTTTCGGGGGGAGGCCCTTTTTCCAGTATAGAGCAATAGCCCCTCCAAATGTCTGTGCACGTCCCTGGATAGGTGTGTGGGCTGTCTTTCATTTTGACACAAAGAACAATGGGGCCTATCCATCCTTATCCACAATGTAAAGTAATTCACACAGCCTCTTCCCTCTTCTCTCTGTGAGGAGCAGCAGGTTCAGCTTTCAGAACAAAGTAACAAAAAACTAAAATGGCATTACTTTTTTAAATATGTCGTGTAGTAATAGATTTATTTATTTTTCTTCTCAAGAGAGTAGGCTACCAGAATGTGTATTTTATGTTAGTAACCTATTTCAAAACTAAAACAAAAAAAATCTCCTGGGGGAGAATCCCACCAGACTCCCCTGCAGGGGTTGGGTTTTCGGCATGTCAACTCTTTCACCTGTGGAGAGATTGCAGGATTGGCTCCAGGTCGCCCTTTTTATTTACTACAAGACAAATGTGCCTTTTTATTTCATACAGTTCAATTTGGATTGAGACAGGGAAATAATCTAAACCTCACGCGTGGCGTTTCACTGTCAAGGGGAGCGTGTATGTAATTACATTGCAAATACTGACATGAGCCCCACCACTGTATGGGTTAGCCCTACCATAGATTACCCAACACAAATACTCTCTCGCAACTGCCGACCCGTATTGCGCATGCGCAGATCTAAGAACCAGTAGAAATGATAAAAAAGTAAAAGTCTGCTGCTTATTGTTCTACTAGGCCAAAATAGAGTCAAAGAGTATATGAGAGTGAGAGTGTGTTAATTAATATATTTGGCAGTTTGGAGTAAGTCTGTAGATTTGTTTGTGTGTGTGTGTTTCATGTATAGGCCTCTCACGATAATTAATTTTGTTGGATACATTTTCCCGGAAATTATTGCGATAAACGATAATATTGTCGGCACCGTTGTATGACCATTTTAGACCACTGACATAATGATAATATATAATAATAATTCAAGTACATCCTTTCAAACTGCTAGTCACATGCTCATGTAAATGGCAATTTATCGAGTTCATTTTTATTTATCGTACGATACGTCAATTCATTGCTTATCGCGACAGGCACACAATAAAACAGTGGAAACAAACATGTGTTTGACTTTCATTAGTGAATGAAACTTTGTGCCTTTTATAGTCTGTGTCCAATATTGTGTATTTGTATATATTGTATATATATCCTATATATAGGCTATGCTAAGGTCCTGCTGCTGACACGATAGCAGTCATTTCGTGCGCATATGTAATTAAACCCATGATATCAAAATCTCACTCCAGCCAGGTACCCAAAGTTGGCAACCCTGCATAAACATTAGTATCATCTGTTGTAGATCCAAATACATGAAATAAAATAAGAAGTCATTCTTAAAATGTATTTAAACGAACAATAGTTTGATTAATATTGATTAGAGTGCACAATAGGAATACAATTATTCAGAGAACAAAAACAGATATGTTATATCAAAACCCAGTTAGATTAACATTCATTGGATTTCACACTTTGTTTGTTTGGATATGTAGCACATTAACATTTTAATAGCACTTAATGACTGACTGAATGGAAATGACAATAAATGAAAATGTAAAACGAAAAAAACGATCATGAAAATGTTTCCAAAAAATGAATAAAATGATTTTTGACCACTTTGTTGTTCAGATATATCACATATTTGTAACTAAATGATACATTGATTGAAACAAAACACGGTATAAACTGAGGAGTGAGTCCCGTGAGGTTCATGTATTTTCTTCACTCCGCTGGGGTAGGCTACTGCTCTCATGTCAAGAAGCATCAGATCAGTGCATGCACTGCCTCGTCCAATCAGTGAGCGATACACAGTAAGGGGGGCGGGGCGAGTATCTGAGGATTTCATCGGAGGATGGTCTGGTGGTTCCTCGGTTATCGCTCCTCCATAATCGCTGCTCGCTCCTCGATCCTCGGTCCTCCGGCAGAAATAAGAGCCATGGGACGGTACTTAAGATGGCGCAGGCAAATCAACTTCCGGTGAGACCGAGGAGCGAGGAAATGAAAATAGTCGACCTGAGAAGCAGCCCATGACTCTATCCACTGCGCCACATGCCTCCCTACATAGTAAGATTATGTCTTGGCATAAACCCAATGATATTAGCAGCAGCCATTTACACATCACAAAAAGAGCCACTGGGTGTTTCTCAACGTCGAGTAAAGCTGCTGCAGAGCCATTATTTCAAGTATACTACGTCATCGAGTGGCGCCGAAGGACTGTTTAAATGCCCAGCATAGGCCCTTTCTCACTTCTCTTATTTTTAATTTCCTCGCTCCTCGGTCTCGGTCTCACCGGAAGTTGATTTGTCTGCGCCATCTTGAGTAGCGTCCCAATGGCCTTATTTTTGCCGGAGGAGCGAGGAGCGATAATGGAGGAGCTATAATCGAGGAACCACCAGACCATCCTTCGATGAAATCCTCAGACACTCGCCCCGCCCCCTTACTGTGTATCGCTCACTGATTGGACGATGCAGCGCATGCACTGATCTGATGCTTCTTGACATGAGAGCAGTTTCCCAGCGGAGTGAAGAAAACACATGAACCTCACGGGAGTCACTCCTCAGTTTATACCGTGTTTTGTTTCAATTAATGTTTCATTTAGTTACAAATATGTGATATATCTGAACAACAAAGTGGACAAAAATCATTTTATTCATTTTTTGGAAACATTTTCATGATCGCTTTTTTCGTTTTACATTTTCATTTATTGTCATTTCCATTCAGTCAGTCATTAAGTGCTATTAAAATGTTAATGTGCTACATATCCAAACAAACAAACAAACAAGTGTGCAATCCAATGAATGTTAAACTGGGTTTTGATAGATAACATATCTCTTTTTCTTCTCTGAATTCTTTTATTTATTTTGTGCACTCTAATCAATATTAATCCAACTAATGTTCGTTTATACATTTTAAGAATGGCGTTTATCTTTTTTGAGAATTAGTTCTTATTTTATTTAATGTATTTGGGTCTACAACAGATGATACAAATGTTTGTGTCAGTAAATGTGTACTAACAGAGGCGGGGGTGTGTGTGGAAATAACGGGGACAGAGCTGGCTGCTGTCAGACGATCAGCTGTGCAGCGTCATCACAAACGGACGTCGCTTCACGTGACGCTCCGGAGGAAAGGACGTCCCATTGCTCTTAAAACTAATTTCCCTGCTTCTCGTGGTTTCCTTGCGTCTCTCCGTGCTTCCCTGGTGGGCGGGACTAGTCACAGAGAAACGACGCAAGTGAGGGATGCAAGGAATCCATTTAACCGAAGTGAGAAGGACCCATACATGTGCTACCAAGCAAGCAAGCCTCCAGTCCTCGACATTGAGAAACGGCCACTGACTTGAAGTGTTGTGTCTCCCCCTTTTTTCCCAGTGGCCAGTCGTGGTATTGCAGCAACAACAATCCTCCTATGGCCCAAAAGGCATTTTTCACATAAACAACATTATAAAATGCAAGTCTGTAAAACTGTTGACCAGACACCATGCCCAAAAACCGTCTTACTTCATTTCAATTGTCATTGTTTACATTAACATTATATTAACAGTTGAATTTGTAAAGGCCTTCACAGGATTTTAACTGCAAAGAGGGGATGACTAATTGTGATTTGAGTTGACTTCATACACCAGCCGGTAGTCTCTCTCACTCTGTCTCTCTCTCAGCCGAACTACCAAATTAAGAATGACAGACTAGAAGTGGCGAAACACAAACGTCCTTCTATTCAGGGTTTGAGATAAAACCAGATAGCTGCCTCTACCTGGAGAATAACATCGTTAAAAACTTGCTTTTCCTATCTCTGTTTTTTGCTACCAACCACTAGTTTGTATTTTATTCCCAGACCTCAGCTCTGTGTATTACCTCAGCTACTGTACAGCTGCTTTGTATTTTTTATAATAGTATGGTTCTTTACGTTCATTTTTAGCTCTGCAGTGATACATTTAGCTTCAGTTTTGCCAATTGCAGTCGTCGCAGTGACAAAGGTCTCAGAGGGATCCTTGAGTCAGCATTTCTGCTAAAATGCTCCGACTCCAAACAGTTAATGCAGCAGGGCGTTTATATAAGCTACTTAAACTCGGCGCATGTTAATGTCATCTTGAAGGATTAGATTCTAAATGGGTTTTTCTGTCTCTACCATACGCTGCATGCTGCGTTCGCCTAGCAACACCAGTTTGTTTTATCTCAAGATGATAAACGGCGTTGCAGTAAACGTTCATCAGCCAGCCGCTGCTCCTCTGCACCACCATAATGAACTGTGTGGGCTTGTATTTCCGCTCTCTGTGACAGGACGCTCAGCGGTCTACTGTGCTACAAGCTGAGTGACCCAGAGACGTTTACTGTACGTTTTGCTGCAGACCCGCACACAGCGACCCCCCCTGCTTGGTACCATACTCGTTCCTAGTTTGTAGAGAGAGCACTGAGCAGAATATTATCTTGGATCCAACTTATCAACAACATGCTGCTGCTGTCTCGAAGCCAATCAGTAATTATCGCAAAAGATTCAAAAGGAGCAGAGGGAGACTAACACTTCAGTGCTCCCCTTTTAGAAAACGGTCCTTTCTTTAATCAAATTATTTTATCTCCCAGTCCTGCTTAGTGAAAATAAATACAGATCAAATCTGTCCACTGTTAATAGTTTTATATTTTTAGCAGCCGTCTTTTTCAGATGACAAAAGCTGTTTGAGGAGTTGTTTATTTAGACGTAGTTCTGATATGAATCAGATGGGGCGGGTTTGCAAACCTATCTGATTGTGTTAAACTAACCTTAGAAGGGTGTGGACTAGGATTATTACATGTGTGCTGTGTACCAGGCCGTGTAGCAGCCTCATAAGGACTGGTGAATTAACTCCCCCAGTCAATCTGCTGTTTTTGTGAGATGGTAATGCATTGACACTGTAATTATGCCAGTGTATGTTTTGCTACAGACTGTACAGCTCTGTCTGTTGGACGTCTGGCTGGCCAGAGCAGATCAGATAAACATCTAAATCGTTTCACAAAATCCCCTGTTTTGTTTTTGAAGGCTTACAGACAAAGGGAAACAGCTGAACATATGGGAACCAATTTCTATTTTAACTGTCCCATGAATCAAAGCTATAGACCAGAACTAAGGAAAGTTAGCCTGTGGTTGGACAGGATAACCTTTTTTAAGTAAGTCTTTATTTCAGTAAGCTAACCTGAGAGCAGAAAACTGGACTAGTTTATCACAGACCAGTCTAAAATAACTATGAAACTGGCCTCAGCATGCACATCTGAAAGTTTCACTGATGGTTGGCCAATTTTCAGGCCCGATGATGAACCTTTCATCCCTTAGCTGGAACAGGAGGGAACTGAGAAAGTGTCAGTTTGGAAGCCAGTAAATAGGTCAGACCTCTGCAGGAAATGGATCAGTATTGGATAACAGATATGAAACCCTCAGGCCATCTCAGCAGAGTCTGCATTGCCGTATGTTGAAGCTTCTTGCTATTGGCATGTGTATGTTTCTTTTTTCCCTACCAGATCACCATCTGCAGCAGTGGAGCTGGCTGAACGGTGCCCCATGTGGCCAGCTGCTGCATTATAGCTGGTATTTTGCTCAAAACATGCCTGTGCCACCTTCTCCTCTCCATCATGAATCCCTGTGGCTTTAGTAAACCTTGCCATGCCACCATACAGCCGTCTCAAGTTAAATTGGGTCAGGCTCTGCTGATTAAAAAGGGGATTTTTTTTGTCATCCATTGGGGGAGGAGCATGGGGATAAGAGGTGGGAGGAGACAGATCCTAAACACATCACTCAGCAAGCCGTTGCCATAGCAAAGGACAGTTGTTAGGCTGGTTGTTCATTTTTTGTTAGTATTGGATTGAGATGTTTAGTTCTGCTGTGGAGGGTGCAGCTCTCACTTCAATCCCAAGCAATTTTAAAAAGCACACATGGCTGCTGCTCTGCTCTTATCGATGACTTGCCGTACACATAACTGCTCTGAAAAATGAGCAGTTAAAGTGTACGGCAAGACCTAACCTTGGACAAGGACTTTGCTCAGGAAATACAAATTCATGCTGTGCTTGTGGCTTTACCACAAATCCCAAGCCTCATTGATTGAGTGGTGTGTAAGTGGTTGCTCTCTGGGCTCCTAGGATTACTCAGAAGCATGTTCAGCACTTAATCCCCATATCACTGATGGTGGAGAGTGAGGGATAACAGTGCCTAATTAAATGGACTCTGATCAATAGGTGGGCTGTAATTATATTTAACCATTTGATTCAGACAACTAATATTTAATCAGACTCAGAGGTGAGTCTTTTTCTTTGTTTTCTTTCTGGCTTCAGTCTAATCCAACCATGTTCTGCTGAGTCAATTTATTCCTGCCCCAATACCTGAAATTGTTGAGTTCTTGGGTTACACTTGTTATTACTTTTTATGATCGGCTTGAATACAACAAAGTAAGAAGGGTCTTCTTATAGCTCAGTTGGTAAAACTTGCAGCCCATGTGCTATGGCTTGTTCCCCATGCAGAGGACCCGGGTTTGAATTTTTCCCCGGGACCATTTGCCGCTTGTCAAATATAGTAAAATATTTGCAGACCTCTCATCGACCTTAGTCGTTTTCGACATTCAAAATAACAACAATCAGCGGCCGGTTGCTAATGAATGAAAATACCATACATAATTTCCAATATCTAGTTTTAAAGCAAAGTTTTGATTTGTGTTAATTTGCTCTCTTTAAGCTGCCGTTAGTCAAATATCAAGAATTAAAACTTTAGCCGATAACACTATCTGTCACATTGCACGCTTGATTTTCAGGTGTCACTTATCTGAGTGCTAGTTTTTTAGTTACTTAACCTAGTTAGACTCTTTAAGTTCTTTAAAAGATATCGTGAGTAGTTCTGTCAACTTTGTAAATTCCCCAAAACACCCCCCACAAGTGTCCTTCCCCATCGATTCTCCTCCTCCTCAGGATGTAGCACAATTAGTGCCCCATTATAATTGGTGGAAGACATGTTGTTGTACACTTGTCTGTATATTGTGAGCCTGCTTCGCACATGTTCTTGGGGAAAGGGGGGAAACAGGCAATTGGCAAGTCTATACTGATAATTAAGCCAAGCCACCTGCTGAAGAAGCTGTTAGCAGCTGCTGTCAGAGTCGCAAACCTCTCTGAGCTCCTCATCTTCAATAGAGCAGCTGCGACTCTCCATCGGTGAGACGTATACTCTCTGGTCTTTTGCCCTTTCTCCTCCATGCCTTCATCCTACCACCCAACTTCCCAACAATGGAGACTGTGGGTCGCTCCCTATCGGCTCAGAGCAAACATCTGATGCAGGATTACAAACAGATCACTGTAGCAGCAGTCAGGACTTCAAGGCTCGGCTCTGTTACATGAACTCCCACCGTCCATCCGTGCCTCTCTCCCCCCGTCTCTGACTTCCCCCTCTGCTGACCCGCTGTTCCCAGAGCTGGCAGACTGTTTCCAGCATCACATCGCTGCCCTTTTTGAAAACATGCCCGCTCTCTTTATGTCATCTTATGGCACTGAAAGGCCGTCATTATTATTGTAACAACAGTCAAATCTTGTATCAATTTCAAAGTTGAACCTTGCACAGAAAAAGAACTGACAGCATTAATTAGCATTCAAAGCTGATCATTTAAATTATGTGTGCAGTTTTCTGTCTGGTTGCTAAAAACAAAGATTGTGTCATTAATTAGGAGTGTGGATTCAAAGCTGTAGGACATGAAACAAAAACAAATGGACACTCATTTAGAGCTAACTAATACTGATGCCATTTAGGTTAATGAGGGCTTTTACTGCTTCCTGGAATAGTGCGAGTGGGATGACACGAGGTTAATTGGACTCAAAGATTAAGTTACTGTGTGTCAGGTTGAAGAAGCCTAATGATACTGACATGTTCTGATTAGCTCAGTTTATTTGACTAGAAAAAGGAAGACAAGGAACAATGCATCCACATTTTACAGCAGTGTTTTTAGCCAAAAATAACATTTAAACACTTAAAAATATTAGTATCAATTCTGACAATTGGCATGTGTGTGTTGTTAAGGCCCACAGGTAAACCTGTGATATACCCACACAAGGGATTTTGATTATTTTGGCCTTTTTCCCATAGCAGACATTTTGACTTTTGAAAAGCTCAGGTGTTACTAATTACATTGATTATTATGTGTATGATATTGTGTATATAACAGTGAACCAGCATGCACACTACCATGACCCTGAAACTGAAACGGCTTAATACAATATTACATTTTGTTATTTACACCTGTGCTTTTCCTGAAATGTCAAAATGGCCAAAACACATTTTCTCAGGACTATGGTGCATTTACTGACTGTGGTTAATTTACATGACTTTTCTGTCTGCTGAGGCACCTTTTTCACACACATTTCTCAACCATATTAGTACATGGAGTCTAGTAACATAAGGAGAGTTAAACTCCTCATGAAATTTAAGAAATTAAGTTTGAGTTCAGTTAGGGGAGGCAGGGCCACCTCCATATGTTTATGATAAATGTACACGTGTTGATTTAGGCAACATGTAATATGGATATAGATGCTTTTTAAACAATTTATAAATGTTTCCATTGCTTTCATTATCAAGTGTTACCCTCCAATATTTATCTGTACAGGATATGAACGCACCCATGCATAGTTTGTTATT
The DNA here is from genome assembly GCF_902827175.1 of Gymnodraco acuticeps. Taxonomy (NCBI): domain Eukaryota; kingdom Metazoa; phylum Chordata; class Actinopteri; order Perciformes; family Bathydraconidae; genus Gymnodraco; species Gymnodraco acuticeps. The sequence continues at coordinate 1,476,318 of NW_022990889.1, read as the reverse complement.
TTCCCAAAGTTTATCATGATGGCTTCAATCTGCGTTTAAGAAGGCCGGATGTAGATTTTTTTCAGATAACAAAAAAAACAACATTTATTTCCATGACAGGGCTTTTCTGTTCCAGCTCTGACGTCTTTCTCACTGGGTAAAAAAACATTTTCCTTTCCCATCCCGCTCCACTGTGTTTTACTTTTCTCTGTATTGTCATCCACAGAGTCACTAGATGTGGCAGCTCGGTAGTCACAGCTACTGAATTATAAAGAGATCTGTCAGGCACAGCAAATATTCAGTCAACATTTATTTTTAACACAGCGAGTATGAATATAACTCAACAATGCAAAATACAATAAGTGAATGTATTGATTAATCTATGAGGCTATGACTTATAAGACCAAGGTAACTTCTTTAAACATCTTGTTTTATCCAACCAATGGTCTAAACCCAAAGACAGAACAATTTACAATGAAATGAAAATGGTAACAAAACAGATTTTCTTTTTTTTTACCTTTTAAGTTGTTTTTCTCTTATTTTTAATAGGTTCTAAGTGTTTTGGTAAAGGAAGGTTTAGAATATATATAGCTTACATTTTTAGGAATATAACATTTACACCAATTCAAATAAGGGATGGGATCTACAAAACGTAGTGAGCATATTTATGGAGCTGGACCATTTCCTGATCCGTAGTAAAAGATAGTGAATTAATTATTTGTGGTTGAAACTTAAACCTAAATGTTACTTAATTTAAGTGGCATTTCAAATAAATATTTATGGTCCTAACAAGTCTTCCTATCTGACATTAGAAAGTAAAAGTTTGGAGACGCCGGGGTCCGTTTTGTGTGAAATAACTGAGGATGATATAGTAAAAATCCTACTTTTAGTGCAGCAGGATCAGGGAAAGTCAGTGCATTGTTACTGCTATTTAAAATGAATGTGTTTATCAGCAGTCTAGACCAGGGGTCTGCAACCCGCGGCTCCAGAGCCGCATTAGGCTCTTTAAGCCCTCTGCTCTGGCTCCCTTGAGCTTAGACAAAAAATAAGAAGGAAATAAAATTAAGATATTTGTACGACTATTTATATTTTGTTGAACGGTTGAAAATGTTTCGTATCTTGTATTTTGAGGTGATACTCTGTGACACATAAATGCATTTAAAAAAAACGGTTTTAATTAGGTCAACTAAAATATGCATCATATCCTGCTACGGTCCCGCACCATGCAGCGCCTTTTCTTGCTGGTTACCTGACCCCCGGCTCGATGAGCGAACTATGGATAAATCAAAGAAAATAAAAGTATCGGAGGAACACAGGATTTAATTCTGCGTGGACAGAGTTATCTGCTATCACAGCAAACGATGCTGGCTTACCGGTATGTTTGATATGTGGAGAGAAGTTGTCAAAGGTGCTGCAGCCTTTACGTATCGAGGAAAAACACAGAAGAGGAAGACAGCTGACGATCTTCAGTCATAATTCAATCGGTAAACTCTTTTTAGGTTGCAGCTATATGTTTTATTTATTTCAAAGTTGGCCCATTTGAATTATATTCATTTTCTTCAAATGTGCAGAGGACTCCCCAAGTGCTGTGTCAATTTATTTTAAAGTAGGCCTGTATTTTTTTTAATTCTCCTTATTGGTTTATTATTAAGGTAAATGGTAAATTGAGGTAAACAGCTTTCTATAATGTAATAAATAATAAATGCAAAAAAACTGTAGTTTTTGTTTATAACTGTAGGAGCCAAAATGCTTGTTTTTGCCTTACTTATTATTTGTATTATTATCTTGTATTTCTGTTTGCATCACGTTTCATTCTTATTGTTTATCACTTCCGGCAATGGTCACGTGGGTGTGGTTTATTGGTATTTAGTCACCTGTTGGATGCCGGTTGGGAGGATATGATGTAGGAAGAGGGTGAATTTGCTCTGATACTTTCTGTTGACCGTCAGGTCTGGAGTTGTATATTGTTTGTTTTCGTTTTATTAAACACCATGGACTACAAATGACTACGGACTCTTACATGGAACGCGTCACAGCAAAGAGCATTTTTTAGCCTCTCAGCAGCTAACTCATAGAGAGGTATTGCCGCTACAATAACAATATATACAACTTTATAAGCTATCAAATATGTTTTGCGGCTCCAGACAAAAAACATTGGTGGAAAAGGGGGCAAAATGGCTCTTTTGGTCAAAAAGGTTGCAGACCCCTGTTCTAGACGTATATCAAGAGTATGTGGAGCCTTCAGAAAGCCCTGGTGTTGCCCTCTCATTTCAGGCACGACCTCTCTGAGGCTTAAATTGAGCCAAAGATCAACTTAGCGTTGCGGGGTGTCGAAGGGAAAGAGCCGCTGAGAAGCAGTGTGAGTAGTTCATCAGTTCAGCAGTTCATCCTCAGGGTCAGATGTTAATAGTTTCAATCGTGTCCGTAGGCTGCACTTTAGCGCATCCATTTGGCATCAGTGAAACACTCGTCTGCTTCAGTGCCAGTTAGAAGTTGACTAGACGTTAAGCAGCTGCTGTGTGCAGCAGGCTGGTTTCAAGTTTGAGATGATTTGACGTAAGCGGAAGTAGAAGCAGGATGATCCTGATGTAATGGCATTTGAATGTGAGTTGAGAGCCTACTTTAAGCTTTGGCTTTATATTTAGGTCATGGCTGTGGAGAGCCAACAGGGTTACTGTAGGATATGGCTGACCATCAAACAATCAGTGTTCTTATCCCACCCTGTAACAAAAAAATTGACATTTATAAAATGTTATGAAATATTATAAAAACTGGCATTTTTCAAGCCAAATGCCTGCTGTTTCCAGCCTCAGAAATGTGAATATTTGTTTGTTTATATATCATAGTAAACTCAATATTTTTGGACTGTTACACTCATGAACCACATCAAAAGAAATATGAATGCATGGTTTTCATAGGTCAGAGAAGATATATTAAGGTAATTAAATATACAGTGATACAAACATTGAGAACATCAATTTTATGAGAGTCTAAAGATCTTTTTAAAGGCACCAGGTAAAACCTCCTGCCCTAGCGTGAATAATGTTGACGTTGATACTAAAAGCCACTCAGGTGGGCTGAGGCTTCGCTTCACGGGGTGAAAGCTGCTGTCTAATGCTGTTAACACTTACTTCTGGATCATTGAAGATTTAGTAGCCGTTCATATCCTCTCTACCTTTTTTCAAAATAGACTTCACTGAAGAGACATTTTTGCATGTTTATCATTAATACGGCAAGCATAAGGAGGGCTAAGTTTACATAACAGCTCTGCAGAAACTGATGTCAAAATCTGATTAAGTAATTGCGTACAGAATTTAATTTAGATTTGCTTATTTCCTCTCTGCAAGTCAAGTTTGTTTTTGTTTACACTTTCACATCAGCAGAGGGGTACTGTTCAGGGGCCTGTAGGGTGAGGGTGTAATTAGTAACTTCCAAAGAGAGAAATAGGAAGTGGTGCTTCAATCCAGATAATGTTTGAAAATGAAAGATTATAATGTTGTCAATTCTCCTCAGAGTGTCGGACATTTGAATTTGTATAGATACATTGATCACTGTGGTCATAGCTGTTACCTTCATGAAGTTGTTTAGCCTCACTCAGTCTCACTTTTTTGTCAGCAGATTTGTGGATAGTAATCTGAGAACTGCAGATTATGTCTTTGCATGCTTGAACAGTTTATGAATGACATACAGAACTGATACTTAAGTGCACAAAATGTCACTAAAGTATTCATGATATTGTAGAAGGTGTGTTATACCAAGTTGGACACCTGCTGGTTAAAAAGCCACCATTTAACATGTGATAAATAAAAAGTATTGACCTATTAAATAAAGCAGCAGACCAACAAGGTACGAGGTTAGTCTGAAAAACGTGTGGTCGGAGTTATTCCAGCACACAGCAAGTACAGCATATTCTATGTGTGTTACTTAAAAGTAATAGAACAGTCAATGTGTGCAGCCTCTACATGTAACATCAATGCTGGTAACTCTGTGTCCTTCCCATTAACAGCAGAGCATTGATTGACAAGTTGATGACCACCAATCACTCTCACTGCATGTGGAAATTGTAAATCCTGGATGTTTGGTCGACTTTGACCAAGTGCAGAACTTCATGCATATTAACGGCCTAGCTGTTAAATAAAGAGTCGATAGTGTAGCTTTGAATGGTGAAAATCAGGCTGACGCATATGTGAGAAACTATGAAAGGTGGGACAAAAATGTAGCCAGTTAAAAAATCTGCCTAACGTTGGGTGACTCACTCGGCACAGGCCTCCAAAGCAATGTCCGCTTTTGCTTCTCATATCAACAGGTAACAGCATGTTAAGTTAAAATGACTGTCATCTGCAGCCTAGCATGGATCAAACGTTATACCTCAGCCACGATGGTAAGATGGTACTTTATTGATCCCAATTTGGGAAATTGTTTCTATAAAAATCCCCAGGATGTATTATAAAAACTGGACACTAAAACCCTTATTCCAGCTAATTTGTGTATATGCAGTTATTTTACCCAGAAAAAACCCTGATAAAAATAGGGGATAAACCTATGAGAGCCCAGTCCAGAAAACAGCAGATATCTTTCTACCTGGCAACAGCTGCATGCTGTTATTGTGCAGGTCATGAGTAAGAGGAAGTGTGTTGCCAGGAAGAAGCGGGTGGTTGTTAGGTGTGGTGTGTGAGTTTAGGTGTGTCTCAATCTTTTGTGTAACTGACAATGCAAGTGATGCCACCTTAGTTCAATGGACAAACAGGAAGTGGTCTGTGTTCAGTCAGATTTCTCTGGTCTGTTTGAGAGTTTCCCCAGAGTCTCTTCAACGTCAAAAATGTCTCCAACACAGAGGATGAAATGGCCTGTAAATGGCAGAGCAGGAAGACTGGGCTTTTGTCTGAAAGCTCTTTAAATCGTGTGCTCTTAAAAGTTTATAGTCACTTTAGCATATCCTTGAAATCTTGTGTCTGCTTTATGCGCTTTTTCCATCCCAAGACTCTTCTTGCTCCTGTAAATTGCCCCTCTGACACATAACTCATGTTTAGTCACCAGAGATGGAGAAAGCTGAGACTCTGGCTCTTGGCTTTATCTTTAGTAATCATTTAGCTCACTCTCAGTCCGGACCCCCATCAAAGTGGCACAAGCTGTTGTTTGGCCTCAAACATCACACTGTCCCTCTGCTCTTATTTAGCTCGGAGGATTACAGAGCCAGATGAATGGAGCAATTCCCTTTGTACAGTGAGAGCATGAAACAAACTGAGGACCGTGCAGGCGTAATTGATCTGACATTTCGATACCATGAGCTTTTGTGTTGAACCTCGCGCTGTGTTGGCTTTCAATCTCAACCCCTTGACTGGGATTCTCTAAATAAAACCAAACTCTGTCATTCTTTAAATGCCCGTTATAGTTTCTGAAGGACCCTGTGTCAAAACGTATTGAATCAGTGTCTGTGTTTGACTTGGCTCCACATTGATCTCAGGAGTGATTTTTATGAAGAGTGCCACCCGTCCTTTCTCAGTTATCTCTCTTCATCTTTGCTTGGTGTTTTGGCTGAGCATTTACGAAAGTCCACAGTGCGTAGGGTATTATGTGGTTACACAATTTATAAAGAAACACAAAGTGTGAAGATAATAAGCATAACGTCAATGACTTTCCGGTTTCTGCTAAACAACAAATGCTTCATGCGAAATACTCAAACCTAAAGTTTTCTTTGAAGGGAATGCTTGGGTATGTGTATATTAAACATGTATTCCAAATGAAATATAGTTCCTAGGATATGGTGTGCATTTGTGGCTTAATAATTATCCACAAAAGAACCAGTCTCATGGACAGTAGCGTTCCAACCAGGGGCGGATCTACGGGGGGGCAAGGGGGGCAGCTGCCCCCCTAACTTTTGTTTCCCTAAAACTGTACTAAAACAAACCTACACTATTTCCACAAGCTTCTCAAGCAACTAAACAAGCATTACATTAGTTAAAAGTGAATCATTTAAAATATCATTTTAGGCCCGTTAAAAACGCAGCTACGGCCCTGCATTAAACTGCGGAGCGGTGTTCACACAGACCGCGGCTCACAGAGCTGCAGAGAGGGAGCGAGCTGTCCCAGCGCCTATGGGTCAGCTACCCCTGGGAGCATTTCCCCTTCCACTAGTTTTGTTTTTACTAAGGACGAGAGCTTGAAACTAAATATTAATAAAACGCTGCCGTTTGAATCGATAGCGTTTAACAGATGGGCGCTGTTTGGGGCGTTACGTTACAAAATACTACGCAGACAGCGTTAGCTGGGAGATCGATCACTTTGCTAAACTATGCGGTAGCCTACTATTAAATCCACGTAAACTACACATCACAGCAATGAGGCCAGATCAATGAAACCAGGATACATCCTTTACCGTAAAAACTGGATCTAAACACAGCTGCCTGTGTGCGTTTGATAAATACTTTCTGATGATATGCTACTTATTAGCTAGGCTACATGGCCCTAACGTGTTATACAAGCATTTGTACCAGTGCTTTTCGCAAGTAGACTCTTGCAGGCCAGAGTATAGGAGTGATTCAACAACAACAAAAATACATATCTGAGAAGAGATCAGGACGAACAGAAAGAGGAAAAGGAAAAGAGAGTTCACTGAAGAGACCAGGAGGGTCAGAGCGGGAGGAAGAGGAGGAGATGAAGACATTAGTGAAGAAGAAGAAATATATGTGAGGAATAAAGATGAAGTATCAGAAAGAGGGCCAGAGGCAGGGATCAGGAGGCAGATGAAACTCCAGCTGGACCACATGGTATGTTCTTATTCTCCTTGCATATTCCATTACAGCAGCACAATCTAGCAGCTCTTAGTATTGACAAATATTGATTGAAATGTGTTGCTGCACAGGTCACCTGTAGCTCTCTGAAGAGATGGGTGATGTCATTTGTGTACTTAATTATAACTAAGTACTTACAGTATGCAGAATTAAAGTATTCTCTGAATCGTGTGCCTTTTGGGTCTTTATATCTTTGAAAAATGAAACCAAAATGTTTGGTCATAACATCTGGTAGTGGACTACTTACATTTTTCCACCTCAGGCACAAAATATAAATAATTACTAGGAATTTCCTTGAAAACATTTAACAGGGTTGACGTTTTTGACAAAAAGTAGGCATGAGACCTTGTTTAGCTAAGATATGGCACCACATGGAAATCAAGGACATTACAAAATTGTAATATTTTGCAAAACTATTGTTTATTTTTGTAATAAACAATTATTTACTATTATTAATTCATATAACAGAGTTGAAATGTTGAGCTTGTCAATCTTAATCTGAAAATACAAAAACTGAAATATAGGTAAGAGAAGAAACTGACACTTTTGTGATGTAATTCCCTCAATGCAGATCACACATGGACTGATCCATTATTTTAATAGGAGGGTAAATGGTATGGCGTGACAGGGTTGAAACAAACTGAGGGACGTGTGTCAATATTGCAATTTCATAGATAATTCAAGTATTTTTTCAGAATTTATTTTTGATCAGTTAAAGTTAACAAGCATATGATTATATTGGCAGCAACATTTTGGAATAATTGGCCATTTTGATTTGTTTAATATTAAATTAATATGTAATAATGCTTAGTGAGCACATGCAAATATGTCTGTCTAATACTAAGACAACACATTTTTTGTAATGCAAAACAACCTGTTCCATTAATTAATTGCTTTAAAATACATTTTGTAGTTTCCTTTCATTTAAAATGATTGAAGTAAGCTTTTCAAAGGGCACCCGATTGTTTGTCTGAACACCTTGTTTCTCTTGTGCATTAAGAACACTTGTGTTAGGGCATGAATTAACAATAAATAGGTTATATACAGTGTAAAATACCACGTACTGTCCGCCCTCCCATGCCACCCTGGCATGACCTCTTGCCCCCCCTTTGCCACCCCATGTAAAATGTTCTAGAACCGCCACTGGTTCCAACCCTTTTCTACTGGTCTCTAAACAAATTAGAGAGGCAAAAAACAATAGAGCCCAGCTTTGTTATTGAATTACATCTGACATGCTCCCCTGAGAGTATAATTCACAGGATACTAAAAGGCTCTGGTGAACTACAGCATGAACAAATTAGTTTGTTTTGTGCTTCTCATAACAGGACCGCTGGAAGCAAAAAGGGATTTCAAGGCCGTTTAGGAAAGCGGTGTATCACAAAGATTACACACGGCTGTGGAACTGTATTGTCTTTCATGGAAATGTAATGTGTCTGACTTCGAATTTTTGTTTCTCTGCTGCTCTTGTGACAAACATGAAATACTTCTCTCTACAGTTAGTATAGTCACAGTTCTTATGTGCATGACCTGAGATCAAAGGTCAATTATTTGAATTGATCTGATAAGTAGTAAGGATAACAGCAACACTAAGGTAGATGGGTTTTACATGTCTATAATAACTTATCCAGGGTTGTCAGTGTGTGCCCAGATCCTTTTGTAGTCAAATCTGCTCATTTTATCCTATCATAAAATGGAATATTCTCTGCTCTGCTCTTTTTCCTGCACAGAAGACCTCAAAGGAAAAGTTTTACAGTTATGGAAATAATTGTATTAATTCTCTTTTTTGCTGATACTAGATTGATACCTCTCTCAGCAAGAAAGCACATCAATTAAGTCCCAAAACTATTCCATTAAGCCACACTGGAGAATACATAGTTATCTAATACCTCATTCACACCAACGGTGTTTCAGGGCCGGTTCGAAGCTGGAGCTTGAAAAGCACCGGGTTTTCCTCTTCACACCGCAGCGGAGCAGCCTCTTAGCTCCGGAATCCGGTTCGTTTCAAGCACCAAAAAATTGTCCGGCCAGAGCAAAAGCACCACATACATCACGCTTACGTCGAGGCGGGGGCAGAGACAGATCAACTCCTGAACAACAACAAAAAGCCCGCGTTTTATCCAGTTTGTACAACGATGGAGAAACTTAACAAGAGTTTCAGTGTTTCTGCCATAGACTGTATATATAAAGGTTTTTGCTCATGGTGAAGAAAGTGTCTGCGTGTTAAGGTGGAACCTGAGCATTCACGTTGATCACCTCTCATTATAACTCATTATACATCTATAAAACTATAAATATTCAACTTTACTTCACGTGTTCATTTGAGAACAGCTGTTACATACATGGGTGAAGGTTGCAGTTCATTTAAATGAAAGATACAACGTTACTCCACACTCATGGTTCAGTCCACCTTAAGAAATAAGACCGACCTCGGAAGCAGTTGTGTTTTTAAAAAACCTTTATTGACACGAGTACACTTTTTTTATAAGAATATAACTAAACCACAGAAATGACTCCGGAAAAGCTGCAGATAGAGCCATAAGAAATGAATGCAACCGATTTCATCCGCGCGGTTTGGCTTTATGAAGCAGGCACGCAAACGGTTACGTCATGACGCAAACGATGACGCAATGACGCATTACCAGTCGGACTCTGGGCGGTGTGAAAAGAGCCAGAGCTAAACCGAAGAACTGGTTCTGAACCTGAAAAGCTCTAGCACGGAGCTTGAACCGGAGTTGCGTTGGTGTGAATGAGGTATAACACGTTTCCCCGTAGCAGCTCCCAAAGAGGTAAACAGAAGGTTTTTTTATTTGGAGCACCTCACAATAAGTAGATTACTCTGGTTCTTAGAGAAAAAAGCTGAAGAACTGAAGCAACGTTGGACTTTGCTTATGTTATGACTACAAGTTCAGGCTCATGCCAGTTTAATCCTATTGTGGGAGACTCAACTTGCTGCATGCTTTTTCTCTGCTTGCTTTGACCTTAAGAAGAAAACGAAATATCCTAATCTTTCATGTGAAGATTATCACCAACTTCTAAATAGTGTTGACCCTGTTTCTCGTGCAGAAGCTGCAGATTAATAAGAAGGCATGGTCCCTCATAGATTAGTGATCTCTTCCACATGTGAGGCTCTCGCTATGGCACCATGTTATCATCAAGGAGACAGCGCTCTAAAAGCAACAAGGGGTAGGCACGGATCTCCGGGGAAACATTTATTCTCTCTGTGATCGTGGACTTGTGGTCTAACTGAACCGTCATTTCCTGCAAGGTGATTTCACTAACTGAATTTCCTCTTTGAGGTTTCCTGTGGTGAAAGCAATTGTGATGTTGTTGCTATGGGAAAACAACATTTAGTTTCTAAGGAAACACTCAAAACAGAGAGTGCACATGCCTCGTTTGCAGCACCACAGGCAAACTAGCAAGTCACATAGCGACTGCAGCCCTCCATTGTGAAAGTGCTGTTCAACGGCTCAGTTCCGTTAGCATCTGGAAACTCTGATGAAATACTAAAGCTTGGTCCTGTGTGTGAATCCCTCTTCCTGTCTGTATATAGAGACGGTTAAATGCTCTTCTTTGTGATTTATTGTTTCAAACTTTGATTTCAGTCTTACATCCACCCTGTCAGCAGAGGAAATTAGACTTTTTTCATTTTATGAAGGCACAGAAGTTTTCAGAAGCAAGAGGTAAAAGCCTGTCATGCTCTGGCGCCTCATGGACACACATCTACTGTATATCTTTGTTCATTTCCGTGCTGGTCTGACTGTCAACCGCAAAGATCTTTCGGCTCTGTGCTTATGAAAAAAAAAAACAGTAGATTGCCACCCCAACATGAAAGCCCCCTTTTTCTTTTGTTTTACTTTGCCTTGCCTACATGAGGCTGTTTATACCATCTTGTAGGTAGGGAGCCACACCTAACAAGTCTGTGAGCCATTTCCTTTATGTGAAGAATAAACTATCACGTGAATGAGCTTACAATTATGTGAATGTGTTGACTCCCTTCCTTCTTTATGTGGGTGGTCAACATAGGAAGCAGACCGTGCATTCACTCTCAGCACCAGCAGAGACGTACAGAGCTTAGTCACAGTTTCCACGCTTGTTCATTAAGTGGCTGCTCCTGGCATCCGAACAGCATCTTACTGGAGGCTGCGTTCTGATAGCAGCAAACTGCAGGCCAACCTGCAGCCAGTAAAAAGGTGGGGGGGAGGTTTAATGCTGCAGGGTTGGAGGAGGAAGTACAGCTGCAGAGATGACATTATTTTGTCTTGATGGTTTTTGTAGTTATCATCGCAAACTTAGAGCATGATCTGGTTGGTCCATGTGTGCCAGATACAGTCCAAGTATACAGTCTAAGAATACATCAGATCACAGGATATAACGTCATGGAGAAATGTGTCTCCCAAATGCAGCTTTGAGTCGTCATTATCGGCCTGCTGTCTGAGTCACAGCGCCGGCTCTCACTCCGCTGACAGTGCGCTAATGAGGATTTGGGATATAGCTCCACATTTTTACTTCAAGCTGCCCGTCAGAGCAGATTGGGACCAAACAACTGGTTTCTGTTGTCAGGTGTCGTCCTCACAGTGTGTCTCTTTGTTCATTGCGTTTCCCTGAGAAGGATGGGCCATGTGATTTATAAAGAGTACACTTGCCTCTGCTGCACTTGCTGTGTGGTTTTTAACTGGCTGATTTGATCTGTCATGACAGCCAAAATGTTTCACTGTTTGCTGTCTTGCTTCACACTCTTACTCCTGGAAAGGCCACATGAAAGTAAAGCTGAAATGAAGCTAAAATTGAGAATATTCTCTGGGTCTCTCAATTATTATATTTATATCATTTTAAATGCAATATCTTGCTGGATTGTAGCTTGGACAAAGAAAAACATTTAAAGACGTTTTGCATAAATTAGGGCGTGGTCACCTTGAGTGACAGGTCTTTGCAGTGAGTGCTGCTTCTAGCTTTCTGTCTCTGCAAATATATATTTTAGAAACCTGAAGGCATTTTAAGATGTGTATGCAAGTATTATCCCACAACTCAATACCTTAGATTATTATTGAAAGTTTTGCTGAATAGTTTCATGTTAACTTACCTTAAAGGTGGGGTAGGTAAGTTTGAGAAACCGGCTCAAGATACACTTTTTGTTATATTCCATGGAATGCTCTTAACATCCCGATAGCAATGAATATCTTAAGTGCCTTGACAAAAAAAACATTAAAAAATGTCATCTGTGGAAGCCGTAGTACTACAAAAAGCACGACCAATCATTTTAGCCGGCCCGGCTAAAGTAACTGGATGGCCTACCTGCCTGCCTATGGAATGCCATTTAAGCCAAAATTAAATTAAAAAATACATAAATAATTAAATAAATACATATAGGCCTATATATAAATATGCCTATGAAATAAATTCTGAAATAAATAAATGAGGCAATAAATATGTATACATGTACATTTAAATACACATTTATTTATTTCATGGGACTTTTATTTCATAATGACACATTTATTTATTTCAGGGGACTTGTATTTCATAATGACACATTTATTTATTTCAGGTGACTTGTATTTCATAATGCCACATTTCCATTCCTTATATGCAAATGAACGGGGTGTGGTTAGCTCACATATCCAGAGACCCAGACCAAAGCAACAGCACCACACTGACTACTCGAGAAGAGGAAGAAAATGGAGAAGGACTACTGAATAAAAATAAGGCAAACTACTAAATGAAAATAAGGCGGGGCAGACAACATGGAAGACGTCGGTGGGCTCCAAGATGCTATGCTATCCTTAGCAGATCAAATTGATCAACACGGTTTACCAACAGACACTATTTTGGCCCATATTGAAGACTTTATCGAAGTACTCGGGCGGATAAGCGCTCTTCGAGATATCGACACGGATGACGAAGTTGTAAATACTTTGACACTGATTGAGCACCGTGTTCGTGTGGAAGATGTCCAAGAAGTTGGTTCAAGCACAGGTGCAGGACGCCCGCCTCTGGATATTCCAGGCGATATGCTCGCTACCTATGTGTTGTCCGGTCTATCAACCCGAGAAATCGCGGATCTGTTTGGTGTGTCATCCCGCACAATTCAGAGGAGATCGGTCGAAATAAAATAATAATAAATAAAACAAAACAACAATCTATGATCTTTCCTGACCTAATGTTAGATAATTTTTAAGTTTCACTAAAGGTAAACAGTGCCTTTCTGGTACAGTAGCTCTTTCTCCCTCTCCTTTTGTTCCCAAAATACCAACCACACTCCATTCCATCTCTGCCTCTAAAACGTTATCCTTTAGTTGTTCTCTTTCAGCTTTATAGATGTCACAATCTAACAAGATATGTTCTACATCTTCTTTTACTCCACAGTTCCCACACTTGTCCCTGTTACTTTTCCCCATGACATGCAGCGTACCATTCAATGCTGTGGGATTTATTCTGAGTCTAGCTATCATCATTTCCTCCCTTCTGTTTGTTTCTTTATAAATATTGGTCTGCTGGCATACCAGCAGACCAGCATTTATCTATCACCAGCTTATGTTAGTATTAAATATACAATGTATTCTGGTAACTATCAAAATAAAGACATTGTATAGTGTTCATAACAGTATTTTTATTTAATAAATTATACTTAAAGGTGGGGTAGGTAAGTTTCAGAAACCGGCTCGAGTGCACTAAAATTTGAAAGTACACAGCCGAAAATAATCCGCCCCTTCCTTCAGACTTCCTTACAGAGCACCTCCTCCAACACACATGAACGCGCACATGACGTCAGCAGACTGGTGAAAGTGGCCGCCTGTTGCTGGCGAGTCATTGAAGTACTGCTGCAATGTACGCCCAATGACGGCACGCCCAATGAGGGCACGAGATACATTTGTGCGTGCACGAGATGGAAGGCTGACAGACAGGGCGGCAATCCAATCCGTTTAGCCGGGCCGGCTAAACGGATTGGTTGTACTTTTTACAGTATTACGGCTTCCACAGATGACATTTTTTTATGGATTTTTTGTCAAAGCACTTAAGATATTCATTGCTATCGGGATGTTAAGAGCATTCCATGGAATATAACAAAGTGTATCTCGAGCCGGTTTCTCAAACTTACCTACCCCACCTTTAATACAATAATATTACAAAAAAAACCTACATCTAAATAAATGTATCATCTAAAATAGATGCATTTGATTTAAAAATAACAAATATAATTCAAAATGTAAACAGCAACAAAGAAATTCTAAACATTTTTTTTCTTTTTCTTGTTAATATCCATTATCTTCTCTGTTATGTATCTTCCGGTCTTTGCAAATCTGGCCAGCATTTCTTTGTCCTCCACGTCTTTCTCGTACAGCCACTGCTTGAAGCAAACTGAAAATAAGAAACAACAATGTTTTAACGAATCGTATTAAATTATGTGATGATATAACTGCAAAAAGAATAGCTGAAACTTTAACAAAATAAATAACTCAGTTACCTCTAATCATTAACCCATGTTTGTATCATTGAGTTAACTCTGTGTGTTGCTGCTAGCATACATAATATATACCTGACGTGGAAACGTTACTCGTGGATGGGGCTACAGAGCTACTAGAAAGACAGTCGAACCCGGTGCATTCCTCCGTCTGAATGTGGTGCACTTTTGCTAAATGTTTAGACAAATTGCTCGTGTTACCGCCCTTACATGCTAAACTCTTATTGCACTTTTGGCAACGAGCATTTTCCACCTCAAGACCAAGCCCCCAGGAAGTGCGCCGGACTCTGAGGAAAATATGCGTTGTGTCCAAACGGCGGTACTACAATTTCCTTATCAGTCTGTGACGTCGACCGGCCCAGAAATACTTTTTCCCATAGACTAACATGGGGAAAGAGACGTCTGTAAATCGGTGGATAATTTTTTTGAAACTAAATAAACTACCCAGTATGAACTATTTTATAGCCCTTATTAGAAACATTCGGTCCTTAAAGTTGTAAAATGCACTAAAAGCCAAATCTAGATTTATTTTCTCTCTCCATTCTTTCTAGTGAGCCGAAAGTGGGTGCTCGGGGGGCGGGGCTTAAGGGGCGCATGCTCTGTGAGCGCACAAACGGGTTCGTCTGCTCTGACGGGTAATCTGACGTTTCGCTCTCTCAAAAGTTGGGCCAGTTTGACTTAATGCGCCAATGAGCAGCTCTCATAGGAAAGAACGAGACCCCTCCTCCTCCGACGCTGTATCCAGTTCTTATTAAACATCCATGCTCAAGACGGGTAACATATAACTACCCTCGGGGCGCTTAGTTCTCTCCGCCATGTGTGTGTGTGTGTTTGTATGCGCACGCGTGTGGGCGTGTGTGTTGCATGCATGTAGCAGGTTGTGTGTGTAAACTGCCCCACCCCCTCGCACACCGACCGGGGAGAGAGAGAGATCTCGTCTGGATTGGAAAGATTGAAAATAAATCATAGATGCATTTTGTAGTCTTATTGCATATTAGAAATGGAGTTGGCGATAGTAAGACTGCGATATAATGTTTATGTAGATATAATACATATGACATCTATTTTTTAAATGTCTCCAGTACCGATAAAAAGATCGATAACGTTGGACCTTAACGGTACCACGGCCTTTAATAATTCAGCTCCGGGGCCCATTTAATACCAGGGCTCGGTACCCATCCCTAGTTTTAATTATTACATCATCAATATTACATTTCAAATAACCAAGTACTTGGTGTCTCACAAAGCGCAAGTGGCTAATGCTGCTAAGAACATACCTGGTGATGGTGATGATGGTGGCTCTTCGCTGCAGGATCTGGTCGATGTCCTCCTAGCAGAAGCGAGTGCCTTGACGTTCTCGTCCATGATGGCGGCGTAGGCTCCTTTCCTCAGCAGGTCCTCGATCTCCTTCTTGGAGAACTGCTGGACCGGCTAAAGGCGACGCAGAGAGACATTTACACAAGTGGATTTAGAAAACTCTTTTTGAAAATAAACTAAGCGTACTGCAACAGCGACTGACCCAAAAATGACTTGGCATCTAGAAATATGACAGATTTTCTTTTTCTCACCCCGTTGTTGTTGCCACTCATGCTCTGCAGGACGGCACGGTCCAGCCCGAGCTTCAGACTAGCTTTATCCAGCATTTCCCTCTCATAGTTTCTAGTGATCAGACGGTACACCTTCACCGCCTTAGGCTGGCCAAAACGATGACACCGAGCTTGAGCCTGAAATAAAAAATGAAAAGAGGGGTCAAAAGAGCATCATGTGCAGCTGCTGTTCAACGTTTTTAAGCATTAAATGGGAAAATATACACTTAAAGAACCGAGGGAATAAACGGAAAGACTGTTGTTGTTGTTGTAGCCCTATTGAACTATCTTTAGGACAGACAGAGCAGATATATATATCGTACCTGCAGGTCATTTTGAGGGTAACTTCCAGTCAGTCGAATATCACACAGGTGTCCGCAGCAGTGAGGTTCACAAGTTCTTGATCAGGTGTTTGATGTGGGCTGGCATGATCCTTTCTGCAGCGATAAATAAAGAAAACAAAGAAAACATTTTTAATAATAGTAATGATGGTAACAACAATAATATTAGTATAACTATTTATATAGCACTTATACAATAATTGCAAAGTGATTCTCACAACAAAAATAAAGAACAAAACAATATCAACAATAAAAAAACTAATTATTATAGGAATGTTAAGAGACAAAGAAATGCTAAACATTCTGAGAGGCCAACTACAAAAGGTAGACTCAATGGCTCTTGATGACATCAATGAGCAGTCCCAAAACATGCTGCTGTATCAAAATAAATAGGTCCAGATTTCTTCTATTTAGTGTTGGATGATTTGTTGTATTGATTGCTGATGGATGTTAAGATATGTTTTACAATTATGACAAAAAGATTATTGTAATTGGAATCAAAAAGTTTACAAATCGTAGTTTTAATAAAATGACTAGCAATATAGGATTTATTCATTAGCGGTAAAGCATTAAGTTGCTAAATTAACGTACACTGAACTGTAAAACTTACCACTATTTAGGAAAGGACCTGATCAGGAGGGTTGACTAGTAGGACAGCAAAGAGGTGGTGTCATGTACAACCATTGGTAGATGTTACACCTGAAAGAAAGATAAGGAAATAAGAGAAGACAGGAGGACAAGCTTTAACCTGAGCCTGTTTTTTCAGTCTTTACAATGCACAGTTGGAAATTACATTCCAAAAGCTAAATTCAAACTCCATACCATAAATTACTGGGTACCAAAGTGCTTTACCTGATAGAACATGTTCCACACGGAGCAGCAACCATCCGGCTGGGCCGTATGCTGCATATCATCTCCTCCCTCTCCACTGTTTCCAGTAGATCTCTACTGCCTCTGTCCAATAAAACAGAAATGCCCCAAAACAATAATATTTAAAAAGTTAAAAACAATAACTTGCTTTTGGCATTCAAATGTATTAGAATCTCACCTTTTTCCTGGATGTCAGGAAGACGTTCCCTTCAAGTCCGCAACCAGTCATAGGAGTTCAAATGCAAAGCCTGAACGATGACAAGAGGGAGACTTACATTTTACAAGATAAGTAATACCGGAGCAGTGTTTAGGACATGCAGAGAACAGATCAAATCCCCTGACAGGCTCACACACTTTGGTGATGTCCTCATCTGATAATGATGTTTCATTTTTAGCAGCAAAGTAACATTACTCAAGGTATATGTTGGACCCAACTCATGTACAGTATGTTTTGCATCTCCTCAACAATGGTCTGTATAGTTGAGTAGAAACAAACTGTCTAACGTTAGCTAACTTCATGTCCAACACAAAACTTCTAACGTGCATTACATTGACGATTTTAAACACAACTTAACTATCTCAACTTGTAAAATAACGTTAATTTAACATACCCTTAAATAACTACATCACGTTTTTCAGGGGCAACACAAACTGCAGAAAACGTTAGCTGCTAACTGTTGTTAGCTAAGACAGCTAGCTCGTAACAATAGCCTCCTAGCAAACTTAAGGTTACGTTAACATTAACTTAACGTTGTAAGAAAGCAAAACGAACCTTCGAGAAATATTTTACTCTCAGACTGGGTGTAATTGTGTAGCGTTGCTTACCTCCAGAAGGACTTTTAGCTGTTTCCCAGTAGAGACTAGAGAGAGCTGCCAGAGCGGTTGCTCTCAGAAGAGCAGCATTGGGCGGACCAGATAAGACCAGATAAGACCAGAGAAGAACCAGTTAAGCACCAGAAAAGCACAAGAATGGTTCTTGAACCGGTTTGGTTTATTGGCAGTTTGCAAACCACTTAAGAGTACTGGAGTGTGGTGCTGTTGCTTTGGTCTGGATCTGTGAGCTAACCACGCCCCGTTCATTTGCATATAAGGAATGGAAATGTGGCATTATAAAATACAAGTCCCCTGAAATAAATAAATGTGTCATTATAAAATACAAATCTCTTGAAATAAATAAATGTGTCATTATGAAATAAAAGTCTCTTGAAATAAATAAATGTGTCATTATGAAATAAAAGTCCCATGAAATAAATAAATGTGTATTTAAATGTACATGTATACATATTTATTGCCTCATTTATTTATTTCAGAATGTATTTCATAGGCATATTTATATATATATATATATATATATAATTATTTATGTATTTATTTAATGTTGGCTTAAATGGCATTCCATACCTGTCAGCCTTCCATCTGTGCACAAACTTATCTCGTGCTATTGGTCATGTGCGCGTTCTTGTGTGTTGGAGGAGGGACTCTGTAAGGAAGTCGCAGATTTTTTCCGGTTGTGTATTTTCAAATTCTAGCGCACTCGAGCTGGTTTCTCCAAAATTACCTACCCCACCTTTAAGCAACGTAAAATGTGCAGACCGGGAGCAACAGATGTAGATTAGCCGGCTAGCATCACAGAACAGCACTGCTGAGCATGTTAGCTTAGCTTGGTAGCCTCAGCTAGCTCTGGAACTTCCAGCTCGGTGGCAGCAGCTCCGACTCTTTGCCCTTATTTGGAGCAGGCGGGAGTTAGACTCTGACGTCACTGTAGAGCCGTTAGTGGCCGACACCGCCTACTTTAGGCTTCTCTGCAACTCTGCAGAATCCTATGGGTGACGTCCATGGATGTATAATGTGACGTCACGGACACTACGTCCATTTATACAATCTATGTCTGGTCTCAATTCAAAGTAAAATGTTAACTTTTTATTTGTACCTTTTCATCATTCCTAAATTCTCTTGTCACTTCATGCCACCATTTTGTTTTTAAAATAAAATAAAACGTTATTGTCCCTTCAGAGCAGAACATTGTTCTCACCAATAAACGCAATATACATCAATACTGTAATAAAACGATAAACACAAGCGTTACAGTTAATCTGCAATATATGTTCAAAGGTTGGAATAACTAATCGACTAATCTCCCAACATTTATTGCCATTGAGAACATAAGAGCTTCTTATACAGTATGTACCAGAGGTGTTTTATTGCTTACCCAGAAGGCAATAATTGTATAACAAAGATCATATTGTGACTTTGGCTTGGTACCCACAGTTAAATATACACAGCTGTTCTAATAAAACTTGCCTCCTTGTTTTTGGGCTTGCTTTTTATCACTAAAAACATATTTCTGAAAGCGCGGGGTGAGTAAAATGAAACCAAACAACTCAGTTAACTAGAATATTTGTTTCTATGCAGGAATCCTCTTCTCTACCCTCGTGTTCGGGCCTGCCTGTGGCTTCATCCTTGGCTCCGTCTGCACTAAGTTCTACGTGGATGCTATCTTCATTGACACTGGTGAGTTCAATATTTCTCCAGTGTTTAATTATTTCACCGTCACCTCTCTCTCTGTGATGTATTGACCTCCGCTGGGCCTCTCCACAGATAAGCTGGGCATCACTCCAGAAGACCCGCGGTGGATCGGGGCCTGGTGGGCCGGCTTCCTCCTGTGTGGTGCCTTACTCTTCATCTCGGCTCTCTTCATGTTTGGTTTCCCCAAGTCACTGCCGATCAAGGAGAGAGAGGAGGGGGCAGAGAGTGAGCAGGTGATGCTGCCTCCCTCTCTGAGTGCAGACTATGAGACTCCAAAGCCCAGCAATGGTGTTGTACGCAACCATGAGCCTGCCAACAGCCCCACCTGCTGTCAGCAGCTCAGGGGTGAGTGTGCCGCATCCAGAGAGGCACTGCAGTGTTGAGATGCAAGAAAAATACAATCTATTTTTAAAATGCATGACATCTATTGATTTATTTTCTATATTTTTTTATTGGTCAAATTGAAATAACACTAAACAGTTTGTAATGGTTGAAATTGGTCAGAAATGGATAAGACTTAGACCGTCTTTATTGAGTAAATTATTAGTACTGTGCTGGAAATGTTGCTTGAGTAAAACTACTATCATCAAAATTAGCTTTAGACATCAAGTTAAACTAGTTATTATCCATACTGTCCACACAAAAAAAACTCCTGTATTTTATCCATTGAGTATCCACAAAGTAATTGGTTTACTTTTTTATTATTATATATACTATATTATATCTATTATATATTCATTTTATGTTGTAAACGCATTCAATCAGATGAGATCAAAGGAGGACAAAACAGGCAATAAGAGATTCCTGTGTGTCCATTTGACCAATTCAGATATTAATGATCATCTTTCCTTATTTCTTTAATAATAGTGATCCCTAAGGTGACCAAGCACCTCCTGTCCAACCCGGTGTTCACCTGCATCATCCTGGCGGCCTGTATGGAGATCGCGGTCGTGGCTGGCTTTGCAGCGTTTCTGGGGAAATATCTGGAGCAGCAGTTCAACCTCACCACCACCTCAGCGAACCAGCTGTTAGGTCTGTATTCACAGCAAACAAGCACAAGCACACACACTATACACAGTGTATCAGTATGATAAACAGGGTTTGTTCAACTTGATGTTAAAGGTATGACAGCGATTCCATGTGCGTGCCTCGGGATCTTCATGGGCGGTCTGCTGGTGAAGAAGCTGAACCTCTCGGCCCTGGGAGCCATCCGCATGGCCATGCTGGTCAACCTGATCTCCACCGCCTGCTACGTCTGCATCCTGTTCCTCGGCTGCGACACCGGCCCCGTCGCAGGAGTGACCGTCCCATACGGCAACGAGTAAGAGAGCAGCTTTGTATTAAAGGTTGAATACAGGATGAGGAGTTATGAGATGAGGAAAGTGGAAATAATTGAATATTATTTTTAAAAGTCCGACTTACCTATACTAAACTACTAATACTAGACTTTCTCCCAATACTTTTTCCCTTAAAATGTACTGTATTATCTTACTATTTCAGGACTCTTAAAAAGCCAGCTGCTGTTTTTTGTATTTCTTGTAATTTACTGCTTTACTTGCTTGATAAGAAATCTCAAAATATATTCAAAAACAATTGGGGAAAAGTAATTAAACCAATTACATCTTTTGTTCCAAGGGGATTAAACGCCAAATAAAGTATGGAACCACTGGTTTAGATGAGTATTCGTCTGATAAAAGGGTTAAAGTGACTTCATGACCCTCAGGCTGTCTTAAATGTATCTGATTTCGAAACGTTTCACTTCCTGGATAACTGGTCTTACAATGCCAATTTTCAAGATAAAGCATGACAATGTAGCTTTTATAACTAAACAGCCACGAGCTAGTTCAGCAGATAAAAAATGATATTGTTTGTAAAATGGGATTAAACAGTAAATCTCCAGGGGTAAATTAAAGTTAGTTAAATTGAAAAAACAACATATTTTTTTAGATTCAGCAGAGAAAGCTATACCATAGATTAAACAATAAACTTTAGATAATGTGTATATTATTGTAAACTCTTTGAAAATTCAGCGAGTTTTTATACCATAGTTTGTACATTTGTGTCGTATCATAAATATCCTATATTCTTATAAATAAACATGAGCCGTAAACAACATTATAGCCCTTAAAGGTAACACTGCTGCCAAGGTTGGAGGACTTTATTGGAGGGTCTAAATGTGCAAATAAAAAAAATCTTACCACTGCCAGTCACAGGGGCGCTGTGGGAATAGTTTTTATTATTAACAACTCTGTCATCTCATGGAGTCTATAAAAAGGTTTTCTATTCAGAAAGTGGCCTTGCGCTCCTGGCTGCACAGACTGAATACAGATGCGACAGACATTGAAAGAGTTTTAGAGCCATTCTTTAAGTAACATTTCATCCACTTTGATAGTGATGGATGTTATTTTACTAAACACATGTAATACCCAATTAGGTACATCTAAATGTTAAGTAGAGATGGGTTGTGAATGTCAGTATAATCAATGTTAACAGTGTGCAGTTTAGTTTTTGTGGGTTGCAGATGTGAATTTTTTATTTCTGTAGATATCTCTGCAACACAACAAATAGACGTCTTTGACATAGCGTCAACACTGCAACCTCTTCACATTCAGTTGAACATTTTTATATTTTGAATGGTTAAACTTTAAATAAATGTATTTCCCATTTGGTTAATTGGAGGTCTTCATTCATGAATAGTATTGATTTTCTTTCAAGGAAGATTTTTGTCCAGGAGTTTAGATCCAATCCAAGATACATTTTTTGTTACAGCTGCCCTGTAAAAACATACATGACTGATGTTGATATTGTAAAAGAAAATGTGTACTAAGTGGATTAATTGCCTTTAATTCTTGTTATTTTCAGTAGTAATTTTTTCGTGTGGTGGTCCTGTAGTAAATCTGACTTTACGGCTTTGCTACTTTTTATATTTGATAGCCTGAGCTTTCTTAGAGCATCTGTGCAGTGCAGTTTCCATGGAGATGTTAAAAGTGAGCCATAGAGTCACTGATAGAGAGTGCTTCTGCTGCTCAGGTTTCCCTCTCTCTCTCTGTCCAGGACGTTGCGGGTGGGTGAGAAACCAGAAGCTCAGTGCATCAGTCAGTGCAACTGCTTCACCTCCTCCATCAGCCCCGTATGCGGCTCCAACGGCGTCACCTACCTGTCCGCCTGCTTTGCCGGCTGCACCAAGACAGGCAGGACAGGCAGCACTCGCATCGGGTCCAGCATCTCCCAGGTCTTTACCCCTCTCTCAGTCTCGTGGCAGCAATTACTAAAATACATGTTCTGATTGTATCACTGGATCACCAATAAATACATTACTAACTTTTCTTAAAGCTTCTTAAAATGCCTTAAAAATATGTTTCTTAATGTCTTTCATTTTTGTAAAGCACTTTGAATTGCCTTGTGTTGAAAGGTGCTATATAAATAAACTTGCCTTGCCTAATCTATTTTAAAAGAAAAAGTCCCAGTATTTCACAGCCCTGTCGTCAGCTATCACATACCAGGCATTTAAGTGTTGCTGTGGTTGTTCTCAGATCAGATGCTGACTGCAGATTAGTGACTTTTATATTCAAATCACATGCAGAAAGAATTTCTCTCAGCTCAGAGGCACTAAATATTACTATCAATTCTGTAGCAGTATTTCTCTTCTCTTTTTTTTTAACCGCAAGTATATCAAGTACAGATCACATGTTTTGATACGGGCGTTCATCCAAATGTGAGAATAGTGTGAGTTACAGCTATAACACATCTTCCATGTAATTTAACCTGTTATTTTTTAAAGTGGGTCCTGGATGAAGCCTCTCGTCTTCTTCTCTCAACAGAACCTGACGGGGTGTGCTTGTGTGTCCTCCGAGAGTGAATTTGCCACAGCGACCCCGGGGAAATGTCCGACGCCGGGCTGCCAGGAAGCGTTCCTCATCTTCCTATGTGTGATCTGCGCCTGCAGCCTGGTCGGAGCCATGGCCCAGACGCCCTCTGTTATTATTCTCATCAGGTATGTATGATTTACATGTACGAGTGTGAGTGTGTGTGAAGTGTTTGTGAATAGGTATGTTCTTGCACAGAATCAATAAGCATAAACAAATGACATTTTTCTCTTGAAGGACTGTGAGCCCTGAGCTGAAATCGTACGCACTGGGACTTTTGTTTCTTCTGTTACGACTCCTCGGTAAGACCTTTTATCAGATCATTGATTTCAGATTCTATGTTTCTATCTCAATACTAACACTTGCGGCATTCACCACAGTAACGCCAATACACGCCTCGATCAACCTGAAAGGCTTTGTTTGTTTTTCCACATGGAGACAAATCAGATCATCCGTACAGCCGTAGAGTTAATTACATCGAAAAACAAACACACATTCAGGACGTGCAGGGAATAAGAAAGTCTGAAACAAATTATCTAGAAGCTACTTACAGATCATAAATGAGGATTTATTTTCTCTTTCTTTGTGTTGAGGAACACATTTTCTCCATATGTTTCTTTTTGGGAACAGAAAGAGTTAGTGGGCTCAGACAGTGTTTCTGTTTTACAGGATTCATTCCTCCTCCTCTGATCTTTGGAGCTGGGATCGACTCGACTTGCCTTTTCTGGAGCTCAGACTGCGGCGATAGAGGAGCTTGCCTGCTGTACGACAACATAGCTTACAGGCATCTGTACGTGAGCCTCGCCATCATCCTCAAGGGCATCGCCTTCCTCCTTTACGCCACCACATGGTATTGCTTGCGCAGGAACTATAAGAAGTACATCAAAAGCAACGAGGGCTACATGTCAGCGACCGAGTTTTACCCCTCTCTCACTGAGGGCCCCAAACTAGTCGACAGGACAAAGTTTATATATAACCTGGAGGACCATGAGGTTTGTGAAAATATGGAGTCAGTTTTATAGTTTGTTGTGCAAGAAAAAGATAATATGGACATTCATATTCTCTCATAGGGATATTCTTTTCTTCTTTTCTTGAAAGGATAACGTTTTTGATAAAAAGGCAATCTATTTAATGGCCCGTTCAGGTCTCAGAAGACGTTGCTCTCCACTGAGCTCCACGTCCTCTGCAAACTTTCAAGGGTCCATTTTAGTCGTTTACATAGCGGCGAGGTGTTGTCCAGTGTTGCCGGTGAATTCCTGTGTTGACTCGGTGGTAGAAAACGACTACAGTACTGTCTGGCTCAGTCCTCTATGATTATTAGTGAGCGGACTTGAAGCTATTACAACTAGTTGCCATATCGTTTTAGGTCTGTCATGACTCCAGTGATCGTGTGAAAAATGACAGTTTCCTTTTCAGTCAGTGCACTGTGTGTTCTGTCTGTCACTCTCTCAAAAATGAGATTGTTATGCTAAAAGTTTGGATGATTCTTCAGTTATTCATATTTAAAAAAAAAGTTGCCAAGTGTTTACAAACTAATAGTTCATGAGTTAATGCATTTTGTTTCAATGCAGAAGAGTTTCTTCTAAAAGAGAACAGAAACACTCAGACTGGGTGGTTATAGTGGCCTATTAGATGTTTTAACTGTCCGAATATTAAGTCTAATAACTTAAAACAAGGTAGTGTTTTCATGTCATCATGCACTGTTCAGTTATATCTTGCTGGATCACAGGCACTGTTTTTGATACTGTTTAGACTCATAGGTGCAATTCATATCTGATACATCCATGTTTATTACTAGCTTTGTGTCAGACTGCAGGTTTGTTTTTCATTACAGCAGTTTGTTCCATATCTATGTTTGTATTTACATTTGCAGACTTTATTCAGCCTAATGCGTCTTAATAAGGATTATTCATATAAGAATGTTAATTATATTTTCTTCTGACTTTCACCTAGTGGAAAAAATAACAAATATCAAGAGTAATATTTCTATGTGTTTGGTAAAAACAGATAAGGAGTAATATATATATATATATATAGGTGTCATTAGGCCCAGGATGTTTTGTTAGGTTGTATTTGAAAGGACAGTATGAATTATATATGATCTGAGATGCGTGTGTCACATTAGATTTGGGACAATTCATAGAAATCGGAAGGTGTATGGTGCATTATTTGGTTATATAAAACAGCCTGTTATAAATGGGATAAAAGTAAGAGAAATGTTTCAGGAGTTTGTGTGCGCCAGGTCAAATAAAGCAAACAACTCATAGAACACACTGAATATATTCCTGGTCATGTATTTGAAGAAGTCTTTAAGGCAACGCGACACACACTGTACGACCTG
Source organism: Gymnodraco acuticeps (assembly GCF_902827175.1). NCBI lineage: Eukaryota > Metazoa > Chordata > Actinopteri > Perciformes > Bathydraconidae > Gymnodraco > Gymnodraco acuticeps. The sequence goes on along the minus strand of NW_022990889.1, from coordinate 1,450,559 downwards.
TTACTTGACTGAGTTCCCCGCATTTACAGTTTTGACTTTGTCCCTTTTCTTACACTTTTTGTATGGCAACATATTGTTTATTTTACTCTGGAAATAAATTATTTTTCAGAAAATGTGACTTTTGCATTCTTTTTCAGAGAATCATTCTTTTTAAAGAGTTGCTCTGACCAGTGTTTGGTTTGATTCTGTTCTACACAACCTACACACTACACACTTACAAACACAATGGATTAATAAAAACAAGATGGGGGGGGGGGGGGAAATCAAAAAGGGACATGGCACAACAAAATTCACAACTCATATTTCCTCAATATCCTACTGAGTGATGACTCAGTAAGATGTGAGGTATTGACCAAAAAATGTATGGACCACATAAGCACACATTACTTTTTATTTGCACAGCAGATTTACAGCCTCTAGTTCAGCTATTATTTTGTATCATTCAGTCACTATTCATCGGGGAGCCATTGACTCTTTTAGAGGCTATCAACTATGTTGCTCAATGTTTTTAATATCTAACTGTACAAATTCTCAACTAAACAAAGATGCCTGTCATCTACATCTGCCACTCATATTTTAATTGTCTTTAAAAAGCTGCAGGATTTTCACAAGCCTCGAAAGTCTACAAGAATGTATTTATATACCGTCGCACCAATTATCTACCAGCAAACATTGCTGGTAGACAAAAGAGAAGGCAGCCTGAAAAGTGAATTTGTAGTGTATAACCGCAAGATCTAAATTAAATAAAAGATAATATATAACTACCCTTAATAATGCACTAACATTTCCAGTGCTTTTTTGACCAACAGTGATTTTAAATCATTTTTTGCAATAACTCATAGATCCTATAATTGGACCGATGTGATCATCTCTCTGGACTTTTCATGGAAAAATTGACCCTTCCTAGGCAAAAATAAAAGTCATGATCTGTGGATCGACAAGCATTTGTTATTGTATTTCTTACAGCCAATACATCACCTATTTAATAACTCATCATTTTGGGAGCATGTTTTCTCCTTTTCTTTTTGATTTATTTAACAGGGACAGTACATTTCAGTTAGCCAAGAGGCTATTCATCATCTGTAGTCCCTGGACAGATTTTGTAAGTCATACTAAATACAATTTCATTTCATTCAGTAAATACAATCACTAAAAACATGGGACATACAGTATTGGAAATGTTAATAAAAAAATGAAAAAAATAATAACGATACAAAATATTAACAGTTATATTTTATTTTCTCTTATGATTGTTTTTGCTTTTTTGCCTATGCACCTGATGTCACGACCTCCATTTATTAACACAAGAATGACATGTAACAAAAAAGTTGACTGCATTTTTGTCCATATGAGTAAATGGCATGAAATAAAAGATAACATTTCTTTGTAGCCAACAACCACACTTCCAAAGTATTTCAAAAGGGTGGGGAGGGGGGGATTGGTTTATTGTGTGTAGCGGTGTTGCTTTTACACAGTGCACATTTTATGTCCTGTGAATTTTAGCTGTGAAGACTGATAAAAGAAGCTTGCACTTGAAATGTTTAAATGATTCAAAATAACAAGTCCCTCTGCAGCTCTGAGAACTGAGCCAAAACCAAGCCTTTTCTTTTGGTTCCAGAAATTCATCAAGGCAGCTTCACTTTGTCTGATCTTAACATTATCAAATACAACAAAACCGTCTGCTGGGTGGTAATGAAAAGCATAGTTTCAGTAAATCAAAGATATCATTGGGATGAAATAAATTATTCATACCGGGTAAATAATAAATCACAACTTTATTTAAAATGTTTGGCTTGTGTACTGAAGCAGCTAAAGAAGCAGCCTCTTATGAAAACAGCATGTCAGAGTAACTATAATTTCTAAGCTCAAGTGAAGGCAAAAGTGACAAAAAGGAGAGTGTGTGCTATCTTCATGTGTGTGGTTGTTAGGTGTCTGTAAAGTCTAGCAAAAACACAGACACTCCAAAAAGCCAAACATCAGGTTTATGACAACCGCTACAGTATTAGCAGCATCTGCCTCAGTTAACAGCCCTCTCTGATACACACCTCGCTCCTGATGCACGTCACATCAGAGACATACAAAATGCAACTACAACACTCGGGGGAAAGCATACTTGCTGAAAGTCAAATCACACAAAATAAGCAACCTTACTTTAAATAGAAGCTGCTGCAGGCAAGAGATTGCTGCTTTAGTCAAGCAGTTTCAATTAGCTTAATGGAAGCTCTAGACAAACTGTTGCACAACAACTCCAGAGGAAAACAATAAATCCTCTGCCGAGAGCTGTGACTGTGAGGGATATACTGTAAATGATCCAATGAATATTAATCTAGTGAAGTGAGTGAGTCTGCTGACATTTATATTTTCATGCCAAGACGCTGATTTTCAACAACAATGTCACTCACTAGGAGATGAATGCAAATGTGATGCATGCATGACAGATTTGACAGTATACATTAAGTGTCACATCACTTGTATATACATTAAGAATATTCAAAATAGCTTTAGATATTATTACAAGGATGAATTTGATTATGAGTCTTGTCATTATGCGGCCTCTCAAGGCTCCAGCTGCACCTTTCACTTTATGTTAATCTGGCCTTTAGACATGTCTGTGAAATGCAATTATGTAGATAATATATGCATGACATTTGAAAACAGACAGAGTTGACACTTTACATTTGCTTTCACTAATTGATGCCTAAAAACTGAACCCAATCCAAACACGTGCCAATGCCAGCTAGTGTGTTTTGTTTTTATCAGCCAAAAAAAGAAAGAAACTAATAGTCTCTCATACAGTATAGCTAAATGTGTGAGGTTTTCCATTTCAGCTTTGAGTGAAATATGTGTTTGTTGTCACTCCAACATCTACATTCATGTTTTACAGAGTAGCAGACATTTTTGCCAGAAACTGCAAGAAAAAGCAATCATACCCAGCCAGCTTTTTCAGGAAAAACGTTAGCCTTAGAAAATATATAATCAAAGAAATAGTAGACACAGCAGAGCCGGTGGTAGTAATACAAAGATGCTCTGATGCATTTCCTTTTCCGAGATCAGCAGTTCTGCCCGAAAATAACTGAAATATTATGAGTGATGAACAAGAACTGAGAAATGAAACCTTAAAAACATTTTTAAAAGAAGGCGCTGTCCAATATTTATGACTTTTCAACTGTAGTAGTAGTAGGCCTACTACTGTAGTTGTAGAAAGTAGTTTAACCTTTGCTTAAAAAACCTGCTCCACTAATGGAAGAAAGATTTGGATACCTTATTTAAGTAAAACAAATGATAACCAATATTTAAAAAATACTACTGCAACAAAAAAAGTGCCATCAGCAAAAGGAACCTGTTGTTGTAGCTGGTCGAGGCAGAGCTAGTTTTAAACACATTATACTCAGTCCAGTGGTTCCCAATGGAGGAGTCAGACCCCCTCTAAAGGGTCACAAAATAAATTTAAGGGGGGCGTGGGACGATTGATGGGTGGTTGGAGAGGTTGGATGAAAAACAACAGAACAAAAATGTCTCCAACACAAATTGCTATTGGCTTTTCTCTACTTGTTGCTCTTTTGTAATGATTAACTAATTGGACCATTTTGAGTCTTGAACAGTTCTTTAAAATGAAACCATCTGAGAAGTATGGATGGGAAATTAGTATTTGGGGGACCTAACAACTGGTGACAAGTTTTTACAGGCAAAAAAACATTGGGACTTAATGGTTAAATCTTGAATAATGCACAAGCTTATATTTTTTCAAGTCGAATATTGTCAGATGAATGTAGTGGTGTAAATAATATACAAAATTCTCTCTGATATGTGGATAGAAGTTTAAATATCCAAATATCTAAATACCCAAGCAAAGTTCCTTAAAAATTTACAAATGCACATTAAGTAGCCTACCCTCCAACCCTGTGACCTGATCTATAAAAAGATAGCCCCATTTAATTCAGAAAGTGTCTGATCTGGGACTCTCACTGTGAGCTTCATTGAATCTTTAACCTCTATTTAAAAAAATGCTTGCAATCAAACCTCAATTTCCACATCAGATATAATATAACCACACTCTCTGTTTGGATATGAGTGGTGCAAACCTGCCTTGTGCACCTGCCTACCTCTACACTGCGGTCACAACACCTGGAGAGTGAGAGGAAAGCAGCTGGGGTAAAGATGGAGTAGTTGGCCGCTGCGCCTTTAAGACTGCATGTTGTCTCCATCTCGCGGCTTCTATGGCAGGCTGTGTAGGTGCACGCTTTCAAAGTTTGACTGGGGAATAGCCGGGGAACAGTGGAGGCGGCATCGGGAACAGGAAATCTGCATCTGGAGAGGGGAGAGCACCACAGCTCGCGTGGGAGGGTCCGGCTCCGGCGATAAGAACAATGGGAGAGATGGCTAAGCGGATTTTCGATGTGTAAATGTGAAACAGAAGAAGGTGAATGTAACACAGTGTTCGCTGGAAGAAGGGACCCCCGGCTGTCCCCCTCAGCCGAGCCATGCCGCTCGTATTCCGCACGCTGTTGTTCGGCTTTGTAACGCTGCTCGTTGTGGTTCTCATAATAGACGATATTGCAGAAGTGGAGGAAGAAACTACGTAAGTAGCACACCGTAATGTACCTATGCATTGTGTTTGTATGAGTGTGTAAATGTGTGTGGCCATTGTTTTCTTGTCCAGCAGGTTGTCTTCCTCACAGGAACTGGAAAGTGATAGTGGTGGACTGGACATGAGTAAAATGAATGAGCTTATCTTTATGGAATTGAAGTTTGGAGTTGAATGTGGACTATGTGGTTTCTACACTTGGGTGCAGCAGTAGCAGCTGTTCCCGGGGACAGCAGCCTGCCCAGACAGGATCTCCAAGGATTTGGCTATTTGTCTTGTAGCAGACTGCATGCGGGATAGGATACATTTACACTAGAGAGTAGAGTGTGTAGTGTGTAACAGAGAAAGGGGAGAGAGGAAAAAGAGAGGGGGGATAGAGCATAAAGAGAGGAGGGGGCAACGGTAACAAAAGACGCGTTGCTCTTTTTCGTTTCAATTTCAGACTTTGAAATGTTGAGCAGTGCAGCAGATTTATTTCCAGTCACACAGATGCCCCACTTGCATTTGACCCACAAGAACATGGGTGCTCAATTTAGCACTCCAAATACTTCTGTCAAACAACAACCAAACCTCGACAGTGCAACATCATCATCCTCCTCATCATGATCATCACCGCTTTAAGATGCTTGCTACCTGAATGGCAAAATCGACTTCTTTCATGTCTCTGTGAAGCTTTTTAATTCTCACATCTCCCTTGCAGCAAGAGCATTTTGTTTTGAATGCAATTACCCGGCTGTGGCTTACGTTGTAATGAGGTCATATTGGTTTGAGATTCGCCGTGGGAGAAGAACTAGAACCAATTCAACTTCTGCATAAATGCAGCTTAACTCAATTATATCAATACATTTAAAGCCACCAGGATTGTGAAACGAGACCGGCCGTCTGTCAGAGCAGCGTTCATCTGTTTCAGCTTCTCTCTCCTTCAAGAAAAACAGCCAGCTTGTCAGGATTTCATGGACACCTGACCAAGGTCATGGTTGTAAAACAGTCTGATCTGAATGCATATACAGAATATTGACTGTAAATTATTTGTTCCTGGTGTATTTAACAATCCTGTAAAAAGATTGCTCACTTCCCCATTAAAAGAAAACCTCCATACAGTATAATGGGGCTCCATTAGGGTCACATTTCCCTTCATTACATCAGCAAAGGCCTACAGTGGATGCTTAGAAATACCTTGATGCATGCTTTCTAACAGCATTCTGTCTTAAAAGGCGGAAGTACTGTACACTTGTTATTGAATACAGTAAGTGTATTATAGTTACAGGATATGGTTACAGGAAGGGTTTGAATCATCAGTCCATTATCAACCCAAGCTCCAAGCTACAGCACGTGATTCATAATTCAATCTCTCTTTTTCTGTCTAGAAATCCTGGACATTTGAAGAAGATGAACTTGCATCGGGCCATCCCTAAACCACATAGGTCTGAAATCTAATTATTTATCTCAATTAGTTTTTTTAATGCCTTTGCAGCTTTGACAGTAAGTCATTAGTTACTTTTTTTCAGCAAGATGGCAGCTGCTATAATCACTGTGTTGGCATCCATATGTTAACAAAAACATCTGCCATACCAATACATCTAAATAAAACTGCTCTATTTTAAGTAAAATCCTCCCATTTGATATAAATTATCCTAACTTTTGTTAAAGCACAATCAAGAAAAGTCCATTCTGATTATTTGTACTGTTGGAGGAAATAATCAGATCATTTGAACATTGCATGATCTATGTAAGCATTACCAGTAAAAGTGCTGAATAACTACGTATATCTCAAGGTTTTGTTGCTAAGATCTATTCAAAGTACTCAATATGCACTAAATGTCCTCGAAGAGTGTTATATTATGTATTCAAAATCTTGCTGAACAATGTCTGTGTTAGTGGCTAAATCTATAAAATAATTGCAGTGCAAAAAATACACTTATATAATAGAGTAGGCATTTGCATAAAATAGTTCTGCTGTTTTTTACTTTTAAATGTCGGAACAAGGACCCGACATGTGTGCTTGAGTAAATGTAGGTCTTCTCAGTTACATTTCACAACTATTTCTATAAACTAAAATCACGAATTTCACAAAGGGTGCTATATTCTGACCCTAAATACCGATAGATCACCCTTAAATTGGGGGGGGAAAGGGAAGACATCGCACACTATATTGACCATTAACCAAGACTTTTAGTTTCTTATCTTATCGCTTTTAAGATCTACAGTAGTGTGTATAACATGACTCTCTGTTCTCAATTAGAAAGGCCACGGCACATGTCGATCCGACTGCTGTGACGAGAGTGAGCAAAGATGTAAAGCCTGTCGGTCCAAGCTCCAATCACACTGCCAAGCTTTCTTCAAACAACTGGACTTTTAACAAGACGCTCTCCAACCTCATCAGGCAGGCTAATCACTCTCTACAATTATCTCCACGTATTTTCACACTCTACTAAGAAGAGTCTTTCGTAACCAGTGTTTATTTTCTGTTTTCACAGAAAGAATATTCTAAGATTTCTGGATCCAGAGAGAGACATCTCTATTCTGAAGGGTACACTGAAGCCGGGAGATATCATCCACTATGTGTTTGATCGCCACAGCACCACAAACATCTCAGAAAATCTCTACCGTCTTTTGCCAACTGTATCCCCTATGAAGAACCAACATCACAAGCGCTGCGCCATTGTGGGGAACTCAGGGATCCTGCTGAACAGCAGCTGTGGGCCCGACATCGACTCTCACGACTTTGTTATCAGGTACTTTTTATTTCACAGAAACGGCATAAGTGATTTCAGGGTTGGAAGTCCTCCAATTGAAATAACTCAGAGAACATGCAAGTCAAAGTGGGCCGTATTTGAAATGGATTAGCACATTAGTTTCTGTTATAGGTTTATCTCACTTTACTTGGAGTGTAATTCACATTGGAATGATAATCACTTCCTGAAGCTCTTGGTTTAATTCAGGTTCAGAGTTTGTGCTCACACAGCAGGAAATGTATTAATTGGTCTTTCGAAAAAGCTGTCAAAGCCTTTTTTAGGATTTAAAGCTGGAAATCGAGCTGTCGGGATGAGAGCAATTAAATGTGTGATTATACATCAAACCGACATTTTGAAGAGCACACTGTGCACTCTCTGCAGTCACAAAGTGGTTGTTTATCATTATTAATTTGTCATCGGAGGTACATTAATTAGCATGGGGTTATTTTATAATGAAAGATGCAAAAACCAAGTATTCTGGTTGGGTTTCCGATTACAGATAGTAATAATCCAAAAAATAATGCAGGAGATGTGGAGACTGTGAGTCACTTCCTCTAATAAATCAATGACTTTAATGTTATATAAATGGAGCAGGAAGTATCTATCAGTGATAGCACCTTATGGAGCTGATCAATAGTTGAATAGGGCTCAAAGTCCTTTTATGTCCCTTTTTTTATTCTTAAATTGATTCTGTTGCCACCACATCTTGTCTTCCCTAAGTGCTGCAATGCTATGCTGATTTCTAGACCACAGCAGCATGACAATAACACTGGGGCTTGGCGGTAATGCTTGGCTAAAGGCAGACAACAGGAAATGTGGCATTTTGAGAAGCTGAGGAATTTGCTCTGGCATTCGTGTATCAGATTGGAAGATAAGGCCTCATCTAAATATAGCTCTCTGCCTATGCTGGGTATCCACAAAGTAGGTTGACAGTATTTTGGGTAATATGTTATATTAGTTCAGCGTTTTGATAATGTCATTGAATAATTTTCGAAAGAGCTATTTGTCTGACCTTTCAAAATGGAGTCAGCTGATGTTTCATACTTGTCATGTTTTCCATTTGCTTGGCATCTTTGAACCCAGTCTGGATATGAGCTGTTATAGCATATTTACAGAAAACTTTAAAAGCACATCCATGCATTCTTTATTTACTTTCCTTTAACTAAATAATGTTGTGTTCTCGACTTCTTTTTAAACTAAACAAACTTTTAAAAAACAACCCGATTATCTGAGTGTTCTGGAGATGCATTGTTCTCACAAAACAGTTTCCACAAGTGTGTACATTAAAACATGTTTAGTCATTAAATCAAGTGCTCCTGGTTTGTCTTCCTGCCACACTGCAGATAATAGAAATGCTTCCCAGTAAGTAATTACCTGCTTTATTTTTCTGTTATTTATTTTGAGGCCAAGGTTAACATCAACAAACAAAGTGCTGTGCTGCTTTTTCTGCCAAACACAGTTTTATTTCTGCTATTTTACTCTTAGTAGAAATACATGATGGGCAGCTTGAAGACAAAAACAGATAGCATACAAAAAAGTGTCTTAGTAAGATGTGAGCTGCTGAAAGATTAAGATTTGTGTATGGATGTCTGAAGTAAATCAACCATTGCAGATTGACAGCTTGAAGTCACTGTAATCAGCTCATGAAATGAATGGCCTATCACAGTATTGGTGGTCCATATCATTTATGTCCTTGCTTTTCTTTTTATTAAGCTCACTTGTCAATCAGGTGACTGTGAAGATCATATACATGTATGATTCTCATCATATGCATATTTATCAAACCATATACATGAATGTTTCTCTACTCTTACATGTCGTGTTTTGGACGTAATATGGTCTTTGTTTACATTAGCAAGCATCGCTAACACTCAGAGCTAACCTGTACTGGAGAGAATACATGCATAAAAAAGCAGGAAATAAAAAAAGGAACTCACCTTGTGGTAAACCCGCAAGAGAAAAAGCAGTTGAGCTTTTTGAACATCCTTGATGTGGTTTGGAACATGATGGCGTTTAATCACGGAAGAATTTAACTGTATCTGCCGGGTAATTCCGAGTAGGCATTAGCTCCCCCCTCTTTTTTTTTTCAAGCTAAGGACCCAAAATCAGCGTTTCTCTAACAGGGCTGGAATAGAGGGATATGAGGCATGGCTAGAATGTGTGATCTGTTTGGTATTTTGAGCAAAACACATAGACATGTTTTTATTTTTCTATATCTGAGACCCATAACATATGCCTAAAAATAGCATGATAGGAGACCTTTAATATGTCGCCCATCTGTACATGTCTTAAATATTTCAAGGTGATACCCGCCATGAGCAATCTGTTGAATTATTATTTTATTTTATTATGAAATGATTCCACTACACGTCACAAGCTGTCTCAGTATGTGTGTTGAAACTAATACAATTTAAAGGTATCATTTTTAGTGTTACCTTTTCAAATAACTTTCTTATATCTTAAAACTTTTAATGAGTAGTAGCAGTATGCTAGTTGAGTGCTGAGTTGGATCCTTATTATAGTCCTATACATAATTAAGAAACATGGCTTGATGTTTGCAGATGTGTCTGCTAGAAAACCTCAAGAAAAATAAACTAGATCATGGGCAACTAGACGAAGGGAAAATGTTCTCATTAGCTGACACTGAAACCCAGTGACATGTGTTCTCCTTGTCCTAAGGTGTAACCTGGCTCCAGTGGATGAGTTCTCGCAGGACGTGGGCCGGCGGACTAACCTGGTGACCATGAACCCTTCAGTGGTGCAGCGGGCCTTCCAGGACCTGGTGAGCGAGGAGTGGAGGGACCGCTTCCTTCAGCGTCTCCAGAGCCTCAGCGGCAGTGTGCTGTGGATCCCAGCCTTCATGGCCAAGGGGGGGGAGGAGCGTGTGGAGTGGGCCCTTCGTCTTATCCTGTCTCACACCGTGGACGTGCGCACCGCCTTCCCCTCGCTGCGCCTTCTCCACGCCGTCAGAGGGTAAGAGTGCTGCTTCTTTAAAGAACACCTGTGAGCAGCATAATGATGGGGTGAATAACACTAATCTATAGTCCGGACCGGGTGGCTATACTTAAACGGTGCATTAAGGCAGATCTCAAGGGCAGGATGATACTCAGTCTGTCTTCACTCACGGCCCCTACACACGGCGGCGTGCGTTACCGCTTGGCGGTGGGCGTGTCTGAAGCTTGGGGATTTTTTACGAACAACGCGACCAACAACCAATCACATGAATGTCCCGCCCCGGACATACAAAGCAAAGCATTCATGCTACATCCATGCTGGCTAAATATACTGTCTATGCTTGCTAGCTGTCCATTCAAACGAAGTACACTGGCTATAAACTCCCCAAACAGGCGAAAACCTACCAGTTTCACCCACTGTCTCTGCCACCTCCCCCCAAGCCTGGCTCCTCCGGTTTGTATCCCTGTATGTAAAGAGGGACTGGTCATATAGTACCGGGTGATTCCCTAACGCCACGATAATTTCCTCCTCCATTTTTTGACATATGGGAAATAACTGCGGTCTGGCTCTCCCAACATACATGCGGTTTGATTGGCTAGCGCTTGTGCTGTCAGATTTGCATACGCGGGATTTGATTGGCTGATGCCTCCGTCGAGGTGGCAAAAGTAGAACATTGCTCTACTTTTGCAGCGAGCACCGCGAGAGAAGCTACGCTTTGCTCCCACAATGCAGTTCGGCGAATCGTGACGTCACCCCATTCAAAGTGAATGGGCAGAAGCGTTGAAGCGGCAACGCACGCCGCCGTGTGTAGGGGCCGTCAGTGTGCACCTGAAGGCGTTCTACATAATCTTGTCTCGTCTTGATCAAGTGTGAAATGTGTCTTAGTGCGTTTCATTTTAAAAACTAATGACATAGTTAAAGCAGACATGCCAGTCTCTCGTGAAGTTAGGTCTATGTCTCTTTCTAAACTAATAGTTCAACATTTTGGAAAATTCAATGATTTGCTTTCCTATGGAGAGTTAGGTGATAAGGTTGATAAGATAATATGTTCCCAAATTGGGAAAATGTTGCCTCTTTTTTTTTGTTACGTCTCTTATATGTGTGTGTCACAATGTTGAAAATCTGAATGTTATCAAGAAAAAAAAGAACCTCATGGTGGACCTAGAGGTAGAGTTAGAGGATCACAAAAGTCGGTAGGGTTCATCATCCGGGAACCATTAATGTCCATAGAAAATGTCCTAACAATTCATTTAATTACATTTGTCGAGATTTTTCAGTGTGTTGAACAAAGAACAAACACTTAGTGCTTTTTCAAGGGAAATACATGCTTTGACCATTTCTTGTTGATTAACAGCAGGGTGCCGTGACTTCCTGGAGTGCTGTCGTCATGGTGAGGTTACCAGGCAAACAGCCGAGAAGCTAGATAAGACTGCTGAGCGGACCGATAAACTGTTGTTCATCATGGTATCGATTCTCTCATTTAACTCTCAGCAGGAAAGCAAATAAGCACATTTACTGAAATAGAGGCTTTGTTCCCTCAGGGTCTGACCACAGTGCCCTGGTTCATTCTCAGCTTTTATGCATTGATTTTGATTGATTTGCTGCTAACATTTATGAATCTGCTCTATGAAGAGATCAATTGCCGTAAGCTTAAATTATGTTCAAAATGTTGCTCTAAATCGTGTTTTTTGGATAATGTTGCTGAAAAGCAGAGATAATGAGTAATGCTGTTTAACGGTGATATAACAGGCTATTATTTGTGTGGATTTATTTTAGAACTGGATCTTTTTTGGTTAATATTTTTGCATATCTTTTCAGATACAGCCTCTACTGCCTTCGGGCTGTTATAAATTCCCTCTGTGCAATTTGTGTTGCTTTTCTGCTTCTCTGTCGTCACAACCACACTCTGTTCAGGAGCTTTGTTAAAAGCCTAACAGCCACTGATGGTCAGTGACCAAATTATGCCATTTTGTATGCTTCAACTAACCCTCAGTAAGGGATTGAACTGGGACATTATTTGTGTGATTCACAGTCTGTTTAATTAGTGTTTTACAAGAGAAGATGGTTAGCCTGAAAGATTTGTTTGAGATGAAACTGCCTTTTTCCTTTTAATAGTGGGATCGGATAATTGCTACCCCTCGCCTACCTCCTCTTCTCAGTAACTTTAGATCTCCATCATGTGCAGTGAAGGACAATAGATCTGTTCGTATTAACTCCACGTAAATGCCACATCAGAGCGTTTGACAGATAATTGGAATGTCTCCTCTGCTTGTTAAAAATCTGATCACATGCTGTAGTGTTGGTTAGACTGTAAACCTGGCCTGTGGACACGAATGTCTTTAAATAGTACAACCTCTGAATCTCAACACGACCTTCCACACTAACAGAGTGCACAGCCAGAGGGGGCAGAAAAGCCCTTGAGGCTGGAGCAATGGGCAAGTGACTTGAACAGAAAATGAAGTTGGGGCAAGTGAGAGTCTGACCGCCTCCCCCTGGAGCTGCTCCTGAAGGCAGCATGTGGTAACTCGCTGTCAAAGGAGGTCTAGGTCACATAAAGTAGAATAATGCCACTAGTGTGTGCACTTGGTTTAACATGTTTCAAAACATATCCACCTGAACAAGTAATTACATTTCATTTGTTATTTTATTCTAAGAAGTAAAACCACTGCAAATGTGGTTAGTTATATCCCTTTTTTCACAATGTAATTTCCATCATTGCAGTAGTTTGTTTTTCTGAACAGTTGGTTTGTTTCCGGCACAGATGGCTGCACTAGACTCAAGATTTTGTGCTAGGAAATGTGTTTAATTATCCTTCTTTTTAACTGTGGAAAGAAGAATAGGGCAGCAATAAATAATTGCTGTTATCAATCTTCAAAAATGTAAATACTTAAATCCAAACACGTATCTTCAGATTGTTTAATTTTCAACTGCAAAACACATCACCTCTAAGTGGTATAAAACAAATGTAAAAAACATTTTTATTTCAAAAGCAGGAACCAGAGAATAATAGGAGGTTTTTTTTCTTGTGATATTGCTGAACCAATTAAGTTTCTATAAAAAAATGCCTATGAATTAATCAGCCAACTATTTCAGCATTTTCTCTAAATAAATAACTTTCTGAAACATCATACTAAATGATGTTAAGGATATTTTTGCAGTGCAGCAAATACAAGACGGGAAAAAAAAGGTTATTTATTGATATCTGTGAGCAGCCAGTCCTTGAAACATATCTGGCGTGCTCTATATTTCTACTTGCCTGACTTCTTAGGATTCAGCTCCACAGTGCGTGCTCTGGCATACTGCGTATCTGGATTAATATCAATACCCGGAGGGAGGAGGGTCTGACTGAAGGAGATAAGTGTTGCTTCAGAGTGAATACTGACTTTAGTGTGCTACCTGAAAAAGAAGCTCTGGAGACCTTGGACATATTTTTCCTTTTTGCTTTATTATTAGTTATCGCATGCAGCTAAACGCATATTTTATGTTTCTGTGTACAGGTACTGGCTCACCAACCATGTCCACATCAAGCGTCCGACCACTGGGCTCCTCATGTACACAATGGCCACTCGCTTCTGTGATGAGATCCATCTGTACGGCTTCTGGCCCTTCTCACACGACCCGCAGGGTAAACCGGTGAAATACCACTACTACGATACTCTGAAGTACGAGTATACGTCCAGCTCCAGCCCTCACACCATGCCTCTGGAGTTCAGGACCCTGAGCGCGTTGCACAGACAGGGGGCGCTGCGGCTCCACACTGGAACCTGTGACGCCGACAGGAGACCAGAAGGAGCTCCAGAGCAAGTAGCTGACAACACATCTCCATGGAAACCACTTTAAGCAGACTTTGTGAAAAAGTGTTCTTGTTACGGTACTTTTTTGAAACTTGAATTAAGATATTTTCAGTAATTGGAATTAACTTTTTTCTATCTAAAGAAGTGACTTCTTACTTACCTCTTACTGATGTGTTTTACCTCTAATGAGATTTCTATGGCAACCTTTCAAAATAATGAGTCCCATTTTCTGTAGGTATTTTGTTGTCTTGAAACAACATTTGAAAAGGCCTCCCACGTTTTTACTATTGTGATAAATAGGAATTGAGAACACATTTTTGTTTTTCAAATTTGGTCATGAAAAGCCGTCAGTAAATATATTCCATATTAATAATATTCCCAGTTTATGATATGAAAGATCCCCATTAAGGGTGTGTAATAATTAACCCATCATGTCAACATAATGAAGAGCTGCTGAATGAATGGCTCTTGTAAGGCACTTTTTGGGCCACAAGATGGAAGCACTTCATAATCAGGGAGAAGGATGACAGAAAAATGTTGGTCAACTGTTCAAACTTTTTTTTTTTTTTAGAAATAACCTTCAACTTGTGATAAGACATTTTACTCTGAGGACATTTACGCTTTTGTAGCTTGTAAAATACCGTCAGTGGTGTTCACAGTGAAACAGGTCATTCATAAGCAAAAAACTCCAAGAGTCTAGTCAACCAGAACTGCCGTGTGATAGAGTTGGGTTACCTTGAGAGCCAAATGAAGGAGTGAAGCATGAGGAAATGTATTCAGCTTCTGTGAGGATAAAGAGGGAGTGCCAGCTGTTCACATACGATTGTTTACACAGACTCAGCCGGAAGTAAACTCGCTTTGTAAACTCTTCTCAAACAACATAAGCCCTGTTTCTGCACTGGAAATGTTAATAGGTTGTAGCTGTGTGTTGGTACTAAGAAGAGCTTAGCTTATTTCATGAATGTATTGGTGATATTCTTACAAATGCTGTAGGAAATAAGCCCTATATTGTGCTTTAAACACATTTCTAGTAACTGTTAGCAGAAGTCCCAGTGCACTGAGAGGAGTTGATAACTTGTATGCCTTCATTATTTTTTAATAATGTATGAATTATACATGTATTGTGTGTTTAGGGCTAGTATCTCAACCATTATAGATTGATACAGATATTTGTGGATTTTAGGATTGCCAGTATTTAGTGCCTATAATCAATTAATTGGATGATTTAAAATTGAAGAATTAAAAATGTTCAGGGTTTATCTAACTTGTTTTTTACATGATAAGATAGATGTAAAAAACGAACGTACATTACTTTTAATAGTGTTACTCACCACTGAAACCCAGCTATGATTGACAAAAATAAACAAAGAAAGTTATTTGATTGTAGACTTGTTCAGTAGTTGTGATCAGGTAAGAAACGCAATTCTTTGTTTATTTTAAGAACAATACCAGACACATTTGTCAGTCAATACGTTGAATGCTAGTTAGGGTTATATTTTTGTAATTTAAAGCTCCACCTTTTGTCTTTATACTGGGCTTTTTGCCAAACACTATTTTCTGCAACAAATTGCCTCTTTTAATACAAATTAACAGAAGTATTCAAATGATTCCACAAGCTCTACACAAGCAGCAGGTCATGCGCTGCCAGCCATGTGATCTGTCTGTAATAGTGTTGTTTTGACAGGATGCGCTTGTTGACTTCATGTTGGCCAATGGAGCGAGTAAAGTTAAGAATATACACAAAAGTTGTACTAGCGATGTGAGCAGTCTGAGGCAATGAAAGGCCTGTTTGTGAAGGCTGGTCTGAGATCAACAAAAATAGAAACATTCTGTGACCAATACAATTAGGTTACTTATCCCAGAATCTGGACTTTGCCACAGATAGAAAACGTTCTACTTGAGGGGATTCTTCTTTATAGTTGTATCTTGTAGCTTAACTTTAGTCATGTAGCTTTACCATATATTAGTATTTGTTCAATGTACAAATTCCAGCAACAAAATATTAACTTTTGCATGTTTTGTCTTGATGCATACCACTTGACTATATTTAAGTTTTTTTTAATACTTAAACTATTCAGTATGACTTGAGAAAACTTGAATGATGTTATGACAAAGTGAATGTACTTTTCTGTGTCAGAAAACACACAGAAGATCAGAATGGAAAGAAATAACACTTAAAACGATGTAACACTTCAAAGGAAGCAGTTTTATTTCAGTAGTGTTTCAAAGAAATGGAAACCAAGGATACAGCTGTGGGTACACATAATATCTGTGTCAAAAACCAAACAGGGACTTGAATTCAATAAACTTCCAAAACAGTTTGAACATTTAACTTATTTTGGTTTAAATGTGGGATTAGAGCAATTAGATACAGTCTTCAAATAGCTACCACAATGACGTTAATTCATTTTACAACAGGAACTGTCTGTAGCAGATCATTCAGTTCTAATAAAAGTACAGAAATAGCATCTTCAGACGAGCAGGGTTTTTCCACAATTACACGCACAACTAAAGATAAAATAATAGACGGTGACAAGATGGAGGAGGATAACTGTTCAAGGGTGATAGTCCCCTGAGACACACTAATGGAGCTGCAGTTTACTCCACATACAGTAAAAAACATACATGAAACAATATCGAAAATAACAGTGGTCATATCATCTGATGGAAACCACAGGAAATAGCCAACATTCTGCTAAAGGACATGATATAAATCACATGATCGAAAGTTTGAATCACTTTCAAAAACCGAATCATACATTCACACACACACCATATCACTTGTATCCAGTCTTCTGTAAATGTCAACAAGGAAATAAAAATACAAAACGTTCTTTCTCCCGGAAAGAAAATGCAGTACGAGTCGGGCATTGCAGTTTTTTTGTTAACTATGGTTGGAGGTCATTCAGAAGCAGCTGCAGCCGTATGCCATTTTGCACTATCAAATAACAGTTTGGATTAAAAACAGAAGGTCACCTACAATACCCACACTCACATTTGCTGCAGAAACCTAATCTAGGTGCACTCTGCTACGTAGTTGCTGTAATTACATTTAGGGCACAAACACAGACCAGTTTGTGAACATGACGGCTATTTATTTTCTGCCCTTTATACGAGATTCTTGGTTGATTATTGTGTATTTGGTATTTGAATTAAAGATATAACAACCTCAATGTTTTCATTTTTTATAGTGAATACTTATCAATCAAATCAATGTTAAAGGTCACATTTCCTCAACACTCTTTCTCAAAGCCAGTTGAAGAAACTGTTTCTACCAGAGTCCATTTGGCACAGGGAATGTACTCTTAAGGGGGAAAAGACTGAGTGCTTTTCAGGTTAGACATTACAAGAGTCAGTGGGCCATTAATTGCCATTCTTGAGGGAGACTTTCCATTATACTTTACTAGCGCCTCGTCTACTATTTTAAACAGATACCAGATTCTGGGGATACTTTTAAATTGAAATAACATTGTTTTGGTTTAGAAAATAAGACACTGGGTGCATGTAAATACTGTTACATCTCTGTGTTGTTTTAAACCTGTTGGGATTGTTCAGTGGTTGCTAAATTGAATGACGTCACTTGACTGAACATACCCAATCACGTAACAGATTACTCCATCATATTCATATAGCAAATGGATGTTTTCCATTAACACCTTACAAAATACCCTGACTATATTATTTGAGATTTCTTATCAAATTTCAACATCTTAAAATACGCAAAACTTCAGCTAAGATAGCAGCAAAACAGGACAACACATGGTAAAAAAATATACGCTTACTCCATACATAAGGACAGACCGCCGTCCACAGTATATGCACATTTAAGTGGTTAGTAGATAGAAATATATTTGGTATGAAAGTTTAGTTAAAAATATCCATTACAGAATATCAATAGATTCTTCCTAGTGTGCAAATGCTTGAATAAAGTATTCTCTGCACATTATTTGTTAACATTTTATGCATCATCTGATGGTTATAATATGGGAGGATTATATTTTAAAAGCAGACGTTGGATCCTAAACTCCTCAGACCAACACAATGTAGCTCAAGTGTCAAAATGAAATGACTTTAAAATGTTTTTTCCAGGTAATTTCCACGTTTTTATAAAGACGATTTATTAAATGACTGTTGAGAAACAGTCACAAAATGAAGCACTCTGATCTCTAATATCAAAAAGTATTGTGCAGGTTATTTGTGCCACATGATAGAAGCGTCAGTGAAGCAGCAAACTATGATATCCATGCAGCTCCAGTCCTTTAACACAGATAAAAGCCATGCACAAGCAGCATATGAAGTTGCTGATTTGATAAGACTTGAACAGCACAAACATACAGAAAATCACTTGAGTTGTTCCAGGCAAAACAGGAGTTATCCAATGTTGATGTCCATGCCGGCATTCACCTGAAAAAAAATAACTGTTACTTTACATATTTGAATACGTTTTTACAATACATATGATTACGTGGAAATAATTTAGCCTGCTGTTTCCAGTCTGACTAGGAATTCAGGAATGTCAGGTAAACAGGACGTCATATCTCCCTTTCAGGAAGTGTTTGTGTGTTAAAGAACAATGGAAAGAACGGAAGGGTGAAACCTTATATCAACATTAGATGAACTAAAACAATAGTTTTTCAAAATAGTGTTTCTTCAAGAGAAGCAAGCAGGAAGTACACATTTAATGCATACTTTTGAAATTCCCATACTATCAGTGTGGTTTTTAATAACAATCCTTTACCTCAAATGTTTGTGAGCATTATAAAAGTGCTATAGATAGTCCAAGAAAAGCTGTGAGACACTCCTATATCTGTTTTAGTAGCATATGCTTACTCACTTTGCTAAAAAGGTGGTGCCACCAAGCAGCTTTTATTAATCAAAAGAGATTTGCGGAGAGCTTTACATAGGGAAATCAACTTTAAAACACGTCATGGCTAGTACAACTGAGTAAAACTAAGATGAGCAAAAGCAGGCAATTAAATAGTACAAAAGTACTGTGTACTGTTCAGTTTTTACACTAATCTTTGAAGTGGAATAGGTTTTATATAGTCCAACCCTTACAAAGAAACACTTTGACTTGAGAGACATATTCTGTACAGATACATTTCGGTAGAAATAAAGGGCCAGAGTGTAAATTATGGGCTAGCATATTATGCCCACACTCTACAGAGGTTAATATCTCCTCTCTATCCACAGGGAACCATAAACCTAACTTCTCTGATATAGATTCAAGATTCAAAAGGTTTAATGTCATATCATACATGCAACTACAGTGTATATAAATATATACAATACATAACATCAATTATGAAGGATATATAGGATTAGACCTGCAATCGTCAATCGGGGAGTTTCTTCAAAGGAGTATTTAGAATTGTAAAAGAACAAACCTGTATTTGACATCAAAGAGGGTTGAGTCGTCCTCATCATCATTCTCCTCATTTAGAGGGGCCATCTCCACACGTTCAGCGGGGGTCGTTATAATGTCATATTTTCTTGTTTTTCTGATTCTTCTCCCAGATCTGTTGGGAAGAAAACATTGGCAAACATGAGTCAAGCACAAGTTTTCAAAATGTCATAATGTAGGCTGACTGACTACACCACATCAGCTGTAGAGCAAATTTATAATGTTTCCAAATTGTGACGTTTAAAGTGGTAACATGCTTAGTTCTCACAATCATAATAATGTTTGGCTCGGATGGGCAGTTGACATATATTTCAATTGTATCGCTACCAATATGATAATTGATTAATACATCTAAATGCTAAATATTCTCGATTTACACCTTTTCAGATGTACTGTTTTGTCCTGTTTTATATATTTGTAAAGCCATTTCAACACAGCACATTGGGCTCTGCCTTTTTTGTTTTTACTCTCCCCCAATATTTCATAGACTAAAATAACCATTGATTAATTGATAAAAGAATGACCAGATTCATCTAAAAATAATCATTAATTGCAACCCTAGTATGAAATATGAATAAACAACCTAAACAAGAATACACGTGATGAATGTAAAGATGACTGTGATGTTAGAACTAACAATATCATATTCTTCACATAGGTCAAAGATAAATAAGGACAGAAAATATCTGACATAAAGCACATCGGGATGTCTATCTAAGTGGCTCCTCTACACTAGACTCCCTGTAGGAACATTATACATAGGCCCAGACACAACCACATGCTCCTAATCGATTCATTTACAAGGAACACCACAAAGAGCGACATTTATACCATACATTTCTTTGACTGCATCACTGTAAGGCTTCTTATTAAAGGTAAACCGTAAACAGATACATCAGCCTGCTTGCAGCTTACCTGATCACTTTGATGACCAAGCATGTGATGAGAACAGCTGTTAGCACGCAGATGAAAATAACAATGTTTTTCAGAGTGGGAAGATGCGTCATTATAGATGAAATCCGGGATCCCACGGCGGTGTCTGTCACATTATGTGTCATTTGATGTTCGCTGATGGTGGAAGATGATGTTGAGTTGAGCAGCGTCGCCGGTGAATAAGGATGTATTGGTACGCCACTGACCCGCCAAATAGCCGCGATAATTAAAGACAAACCGAGATTGTAATTCACCATTGTGCTGAGATAAAAATAAAATGTAAGAAGGAATTTATTTGTGTAGTTTCTCCCAACTAGATGAAATGCGACAGCAGCTGTCACATTATAGGAGGATTGGCTTATCTCTGTCAGATGTGGCTATTTACACAATAATGCGTAACGCAAATATCCATCTCCTTCCTCGTCCAAGCTTTTCCTAATGCTGGAAATGTAGGTCTTAGCCTGCATTAACTTCTAAAAACGTGTTTCCTTTGAGGTGAGTTATAGTTATTCCTTCCTGATTGCATTAGAAGTGTAGAGATGGGGATTATCCGCCTCCGGAAGAGCTCTGCAGGCTGGCCCTCTGCTCCCGGTGCTGAAGGTGCTGAAGAGGAGTATTTTGTGGATTTGTGATGCATTCAGGGCAGCCTCGGACTTCCTAACACTCACAGATCTGCTGTCAACAAGACTTAGTTTGGCAGCTGCAGTCGACAAGTTGTTTAGGTGGCTTATGTTTGATTACTCATTTAAATAAATCTACCATCAAATTAACAAGACATATAGATATCTAATAGTAATCAAATATTTTTACATAAATCCAAAGTAAGCCTTGAAGAAGCAATACCGCAGTAGGCTACTGAAATACTAAATTACAAGTAAAAGTCCTTAATGTAATGCAAAATCTTGTGTTCGGGTGTCTCACGTGACCCGTTTCAAGTAAAAATTATATAATAACCACGCTCTAGTTGTTTTTATCGGAACAAGGCTTCATGATATCCTCCATAACAGCGTTAGCTATATAAACACTACAAAACTGATTTTGACAATTTTAGCCAAATCTGAAGGTCTCTAAAATTGTTGTGGGTGACTCTGGGTCAAATTTGGCCCAATCAAGATTCATCTTTGACTTTAGATATTGCTTGAATATAATTGTTGATAAATGTATGTTTAAATATAACTGATGATGCAGATGGTAAAGCTAGGGCTAATTGTTTTTTTTCATGTTTTTAATGGAAATTAATCCAGCATAATATATCACAAATAATGCGTTGATTTATATTTTGTAATAATACGTAGAATCTGCAAAGTAACGACTTTTGTCATATAAATAATGAGTGAAAAGTACAATATGCCAGCCCAAATGTGATGGAGAAAAAGCTGCATAAAATTGAAATGCTGAAGTTATGTTCAAGTACCTCAAAATTGGACATAGGTGCAGTACTGGATTTAAGTACTTTGAACACCAGGAAAAGCGCTTTATGAGTATATGTACTTTCACCACTGCACCTATCGAAACAGAAAAAAACACTAAACGTTTATGTTAGCCCTATATATCTCATATATTTTTGATATATGGAAAGGTTGGGAAACAGTGGGCTAACTTTTAGACATTCCCCACTATTGAATGTTAGGTTTGGTGCATGTAGTTGAGAAGGTCGTTTATTGTATACTTTTATACAGGAAGGCCTTGTGTTTAATGTTATAGTAGGATGGCCTGTAAACAGGATTTCAGGTCACTCCCAAAGCATATTTTTATTTCCTTCATGTTTAGCCTACATATTTTTTGTTAAGTAGCCTACATATTTTGAAAGAACAACGTCAACCTGTGTAGTTATCTGAATGCAAATGTAACTGGAAGACAATGCAATACAATGAATTTGAATATCAATGATCAACCGTACAAACGTATCCCGTAAACTTTTAAAAACGCATCATAGCATAGCAGTGTGTGTGTGTGTGTGTGTGTGTGTGTGTTGATTGATTGATTGATTGAAAAGTTTATTAACAGCTTGTATATTGGGTACAGTACAGTACAGCTCAAAACATACAATTGTTAAGGGGATGCAGACCAGAGAAAGACTTTCGTCTTGTTTACATCAGGGTCCCCCATTTCAAATTCATCATGTCATTTAAGACATATAAGACATATTTGACATACAGATGGCTTATTTACAATTTACATACATGTGGTTTTTTACATACAGATTGCTTATTTACAATTTTCATTTTAGATTTCGTTCTAATACATCCTAACCGGACATTTAAGACATACCAAGTCTACAGATATACAGTTAGTAACAGAGTCTAAAATGCGAGTATATACATAGATGGGGGGGGAAGCTGTCCATTGTACGACAGGTTGAGATTTGTACCATTACCGGGGCCAGTTTTGCAATGCTCTCCCCCGAAGGTGCTCTTTAAGAGAGGTTTTGAAGGTAAGTATAGTTTTACTTTCCTTTACAGTTGTGGGAAGAGCGTTCCACCTTGATGTGGCATAATTGCGAAACGTGTATTCCCCCTTTTTTGTGCCAAATCTGGGTTTCACATGATTTGTGGAGCTCCCTCTGGTGTTATGATCATGGTATTCCTTGACCTTTGGGAATAATTTTGACATGCACATGGGTACCATAGAGGTGTAGTGGATCTTGTAGACCAGGCCCATTGCAAGTAGCTGTACTCTGTCGTCTACTCTAAGCCATCCTAGGTTGTCAAAGTGGGCAGAGGTGAGGTGGGTTCTAGATGAGAGGTCAAGCAGTAGTCTGACCAGTTTATTTTGCGATGTTTGAAGTTTTATTTTTAGCGCCTTGGAGGTGCTATGGTACCATGACGTGCAAGCATAGTCATAGTACCCTTGAATGAGTGCTCCTGCCAGAGTTTTCAGGGTGTTTTTGTTTACCAGAGAGGAGATCCGGTATAGGAATCTAGTTCTTTGATTGACTTTTTTTATTACATTGGATGCCATTTTGTCACAGGAGAGGTTTGCCTCAAGAATAGATCCTAGGTATGTAATTTCCTTCTTACTTGTGATAATAATGTCCCCCACTGCAACTGAGAAGTCGTCGGATTTGCTGAGATTAAGTTTCGAACCGAAAAGAATGGACTCTGTTTTACCCAGGTGTAATGATAATGTATTATCGGCGAGCCAGGTGCAGATTCTGCCGAGCTCGGAGCTGAGGGTTTTTTCAACCTGCAACCTGTTCCTGCCAGAGACCAGCAGGGCTGAGTCGTCCGTGAACAGGAACAAGTTGCAGTCACATGCTGATGACATGTCATTTACATAAATTAGGAACAGTAACGGACCTAATATGCTTCCTTGTGGAACACCACAGCTCACTGGGAGGGGGGGGACAGAGTACCGTTTACCTCCACCATCTGTTCACTCCCCTCCAGGTAGGATTGCATCCAGCTCACCGATAGTCTATCAAAACCAATTGCTTTTAGCTTGTCAATCAGAATGGGGTGATTGACAGTGTCGAAAGCCTTTTGTAGGTCCAGCATCACCATGCCGCAGTACTTGCCCTCGTCCACCTCTTGTTTGATGTGGTCGCTCAAATAAAGAAGGCATGTGTCAGTGGAGTGGGATGTTCTAAAGCCAGATTGAAATTCATAGATTAGTTTCTTTTCCGCGAGGTACTTTTCGACCTGTTCATATACTATTTTTTCCATGACTTTCGAGATGGAGGTAAGTATAGAAACAGGGCGGTAGTTGCCTGGGTCCAATTTGCTGCCCTTTTTGTGCAGGGGGGTTACTCTTGCAATTTTGAAGTCTTTGGGTACTTTTCCCTGTTTTATGGAGAGGTTAATTATGTGAGCTATGACTGGTGAGATGGCGGTTGCTGTGTCTCTGAGGAATTTG
Source organism: Gymnodraco acuticeps (assembly GCF_902827175.1). Lineage (NCBI taxonomy): Eukaryota > Metazoa > Chordata > Actinopteri > Perciformes > Bathydraconidae > Gymnodraco > Gymnodraco acuticeps. The sequence continues at coordinate 1,426,298 of NW_022990889.1, read as the reverse complement.
GAGGGGATATTGTCGTGGCCAGTGGCCTTGTTAGGTTGGAGGGCGCTCAGTTTAATGAGTACCTCTGCTGTTGTTACCCTGTGTGTGTGTGTGTGTGTGTGTGTGTGTGTGTGTGTGTGTGTGTGTGTGTGTGTGTGTGTGTGTGTGTACAATTGTGCACACTACTTAGTCTAGATTTACATTACTTTTTAGACACAGTGAGCCCCAGCACATTCCGTTTTCTAGACTTCTGTGTCACAGATCATCTCTTACCTCTTCACTGCTCATTTGGGATTGACTCGCAAATTACACTTTTCCAACAGCATTTGAAGGCAGCATTTCTCTGTTTACCCATGGGTGGGCCTTGGAAAACACACATTTCCAAGGGCAGCAGCCTCCAGGGTCACAACCGCACATTCCAGGGTAAATCTTGACCAGACAAGACAGAGTGATAAACTGTCAATTGATCATTGACGACTGTAATCCCTCACCAAATCTAGAAGCATGACACTAATAAATCAATCTTTGTCAGACTTAATCAGACACAGAGACACAACCTATAATTTAACGTAATTAAAATGTTTATGCATTTGGGTTTCCAATTTGCATATTCCTAATGGATAATTAGACAAACACTTAGATTTACTATAATAATCCCTTTGATGGCTAGTTGGTAGGGGACTTGCAGTTTATATAACTTCAGTAATACATATACAGCATTTCTTCCTGTGTACAAATCAGTTGGGGCTCCTTTTATCTGAAGACAAAATACAGCTTGTTTGGTTTTGTTGGCTTTAATTGATGCCTGCATGGTCCTATTTATGTACACCTGAGTACTGGCCTTCTACTGGGCTCCTGCATGTGAGCTTTTTGATTTGACCAAAGCCCACCAGATGGCAGCACAAAGTAACAATCGGAGCCTGCATTTTCCTTCAATGCACAGGTCTCAACTCAGTACTGACTGGTTAGAGCAGTAGGCCTTAGCATCTGGAGCCAGAAAATAAGTCAGGAACATACTGTACACAAACATGCACACACAACCATATTGTGTGTGTGCATTAGCTATATGTTGATTTTGCATGGAGAGGTATTGCTTATGTATCCTAAGAAGATACAAATCTTAAGCTAAAGGGGGGTTGTTGTTCTCCCATCTGAGAGGACAGGCTGAACTTTGCACAGAGAAACAGGGGATCAGGTTACATTGCTTGCACAGGCTTACACCATAATTTGCATTTTCACCTTTCAGTTCAAATGATATTTAACACATTTAGAAAAACAATTGTAAAATACAGTTGTGAACTTTGATCTTAAAACGTGTTACTCTTGTCTTTCCAAACTCTATTGACATGCTTTACCTTCCATCTCTATTGTTTGTTAAAGGACATGACCACACCAGTATTATTTGTCTTGCTAATTAAAAAGCAAACATAAGAACATAGCCTCCCTGATCCTGCAGCTAGTGTAAAAGGTTATTTGCAATGTCACATTGTAACATCATTTATAAGTTGGGTGTAGCCTATATTTTTTTAATATACACCTTTGAATGCAACGCTGCCTGTTTTCGTGCTGTTAAGGCACATCCCTCTGCAACAGTGTTGTATACTTTTTACAACACAAATGGTGTCATTACCTCATCCAAATCTGACAAAGAAATGACCAAAGTGTATGTGTCAAAGTAATTGGTATCATTGATTGTAAAAGTGTAGCCTATATAAATGTTATTTTTGCTGACTACTAGTTACAGCCTGTACTATTATATACAATGGCAACCTATATGTTACATCAATTTGTTTAGAGCGACTACAGTAAAGTACTTATATCGTATCGAACACAGCAGATCTCAACTATCCAGTTTAGTTGAAAATTAGTTTATCTACCTTTCTTCTCTTCTTTCATGCAACATTTACAAAACTCAAGACAGATGCACTTTACTTGTGTATTTCAGTTTTATGCCACTTTATAATTCTTCTGTGCTCATTAAGTAACTTTAATAATTAATATTTTTGCATAAAATAAAAAATGAAGATTTAATAAATCAGATTTGTATTAATTGATTAAATTGACCAACGTCTTAATCTAATTAAACTGTTTTTGTTTTTAAACCTTACTGGATCAGATCAGCCAGTCAAGAAACCGTCAAGATAATAATTACAACTTTAAACATACAGCACTAAAATGCAACATACACATTAATACAGCAAATTACATGAACACTTCTTACAACTCTGACCACTAATAGTAAGAACCTGCCTTAACAAAACCCACATTGGTGCTTGCAAGAGGTGGATATCCAATATTTCTGTTGCAACGATAGTGCCAAGAGACAACATGTCGAATAATCTATGCAAAGTCTTAAATTGCAAAATTCCAGGTGACTTGTAAATATGAAGATACTTCTTAGACTATTTTAGGATCCCAACACATATGGTTGGTAAGCACATCCCTATTCAAACCAGTCTAACCAGTCAGTCAAATAAGGCTGTGTCCACTTCACTTGAAACGTCTGGATTTCTATTGCACTTGCAGGGCACTCCTGTTGCTAGGCTGAGGATCTTTTTAAAGAAATCTTCCACTGAACAGAGCATGCGCTGTGGTGTCAGACATCTCATTGGTCAGTGATGGGGGTGGAGTGTTGCATACCACAGGCCTCATAGACTTTCCAAGAAAGGCTGCACTGACTGCACAGCCTAAGTTTGCTATTTGGCGTCCCCATTAGACTTGGTTCAAACTTTTTCAGTAAAAATAAACATGTTCAAACTCTTTGATTTTATCACAGGCATGGCAGGCAGAAAAAGCGTTTGTCGAGGAAGGGCCATGTATATCCAAGCCTTACAAACAAAGAATACACAATAAATATACATACCTTATCCAAAATAGTTTAGTTTATGGCCTCAATCACTTGTTATTTCGTGGAAAGGTGGCTATTAGTTAGCCTACATCACTATCCATAACATTCACCTGTTTGCAACTTACAAATTATGTATCTTGTATAGACTCTTATGGCACTACACTGTAGCTATGTACGAATGACAATAAAAGCCATGCATCTTGAATATCAATGAACAACAAACCAGGGAATCAACATAGCCTACTTTGTTTATCACAGCTCTACACATAGCCTACATCAGTTTTTCGTTACAATAATGTCATATAATGCTATAGATGTTTAAAGCAATACACAGAGTTTACTACAACACAGCAAATATACTTAGCCCTGTTTCTATCTGTGTTTTAAGGAAAACGTTTAGGCCTACTATATGGATGATGAGAGTCTGAAAGAAGGCACACTGGACCAGTGCCAAGAGAAAATGTGTTTTACCCATGCCCTTAACAAACACGTAGCCTATATTCATATTTTCAGTAGGGTCCAATATGTACCAGATTAGTTACTATGACACAAAAGTGTCAGTGTAGGCCTATCTAAAAATACAGGTTTAAAATTGGTTAATTTCATATCAGGTTAGCTGTTTACTAACGTCACATTTAGCTTGATTTGATTGGCTGCGTACATTGCAATGAGAAAACAACAACAACAACAACGTGTAATAGTTTTGTAAAGACAACTTGCTTTGTTCCGACTAAAACCTTTAAAAATGTATTGCAGTTGTTTTGTGCTCATCCAAGAAGAGTTTGGACGGATTTTTAGACTCAGTAGGCTGCTAGTGTAGAGCTAGCTGGGGCTGGAGAGGAAGTGGAGTTTGGCTTACGTTGAGAGCAAAGTGGGCTGAGCCGCTGAAGAATATCAGGCAGAGGCGGAGAGGAGGACACACATCAGAGCAGAGAGGCGACGAGAGCGGACAGGACGATGCGGCCGAAACACCCACCAAAACGGCGAAAATCGCCCCAAAATGTGCCACCGGCCGGTGTAGATGACGACGGCGACACCCGGACTTGGAAATGGGTAAGAACTTACGAGTAATCAGACATTTTATAGCTGTAAAGTACGAATCTGGTGTCAGGCAATATGGTGGATAGAACGACAGTTAGACGCAGTCTTGTAAAAATGGCCATGGTGTGTCAGCTAAGAACACAGAAAACGCTGTAAAGGCTCTAAACTGCATGAAATTGTATTTCAGTTGATGGATTTTGCATGTTTGCTAGCTTTGTTTCGAGTAAACTTAGTTCATATTTCGATAAGAACATTTATCCTCGACTTATTAGCAGTTATTTCAACCTACGCATTTAAAATGGCTTTGTCCTTGAAGGGGCAAATGCCCTTGTCTCAATTTACTCGACAAAAACATGAAATATAAGCAAATGTTTCGTCTTTTGAATGTTGTATTGTGAATGATGGACATCAACACAACAAGCTGAAGAACATTTTTGTTTATTTTCAGTTTACTAGCTTTTTGAAGTTTTTCACTGAATTGTAATGATACAAATGTTAAAAAATTGATAGTTTTAAACATTTTCTCATTACAGTGCAAATATGTATTGTCTGACTAAGTTAAACTTAATCATAGATGCTTGATACTTAATTATTCATAATAGTTAAAATAAATTGTAACAAGTTGTCTAAATACTGTAAATATGACATTCTAAGAATTCTTCCATTGTAGACACTATTCATCAACGATATTTGATGTGTTTGCCAAATAAAGGTTCTATATTTGATAAAAGCATAGATGTACTTAGTAATACAAAATAGGGTGTTGGCTTTTAACCCTTTCAGGCACTGGAAGGAGAAGTCATTTAAATATGTACATTAATTTAGTTTGCCACTCACTTTACACCTGCAAGCCATGTAAATACAGACTATAATTTTAGAAAACCTCTCAACAATAAGTATTTGAATTGGAGGAATATCAAAAGACTGCATTAAGATTAAATAAATAAATACATTCATCTCAATATCACGGTCTCAAGGACAAGGTTGTGGATTTATCCACACATGAAGGCCATATCTACACATAATACAATTATATGTACACTCTTTTATGATAAATATTTGCATCTGAAACTCTATTGTTAAATCCAAGGGATTAGTACCGCCATGCTCATAATAAAATGTATTTTCAAAGATATTCTCAATAGGATGGCACTGTAGAAGACTCATTTAGTTCCATTTTGAGCCACCAAGACAAAGAGATTTAAAAAATATTCGGACTAAGTATGCTACTGGTTATTTATGATTTCTTAATATGTTAATGAGCACTGAAACCTGCTCAGAAAATGTACTTACAAATATTTTTACACCAATAGCCTATTATCTTCCAATGTTCTATGCCAATGTTAGTTGATATTTTGTTAATTGTGATTACAAAAATGATCATAACTATGTTTTTTTTGTTGTTGCAGGAATTCTCTTGAGGTTTCACAAATTGCGTCAACGAAGAAAATAAATCATCTGACCCAAGCTAAATGGTATGTTTTTTGAATTGTTTTCAGGCTAGCTACGTTCGTTTTACTGCTACATACATGTAGCCAGTAGGGTGTGCTGTTGTCACATTTCCTCTAAGCATTTATTTCTCTATTTCAAAGGGTTGACATTTAGACCATGGAGTCGAGAATTGAAGCGTTCCGGCGATTTGAACTGCAAGAAGTTTTTGTAAGTATAATTTTTAAGGAACAATAAATTATGTGCATGTTATCTGTGCATTGAACTAGTGTCAAGTAGAAATCTGTTTAACTGATCACTGAAACATAACCAGATTAACATAGGTGTGATCAATGTCTTTGTGTGTGCAAGTCATTATTTGGAAATACCGCTTTATGCTCTTTCTTTTATGTTCTGTGCATTATAGCGATTCATTTCACTGAATACCATGCATAGGACAGGTTCTGCCACCTAGTGTATAATGCGGTGAAGACATACCAACAAAAAATATGCTTAAGTGATAAAAAGGCCAATTCATACTTTCCGCGTCGGTTATGGTCCCTACGATGCTAATTACGTAATTCACCATGTCCGCGAGGACTAGAAGAATGGAGCCCAAAATGTGCGATCTTCATTTGTAGTTCCAATGAACCGTGTGCAAATCCACACGAGCGCGGTAGACGAGAATGCGCATACGATAACAACTTGTTCTGGGATACATTTTCAGTTACCTGAAATTCGGACATTCGGATTCGTTATATATTCACCATGTTACTTTAACGAGCTAGCATCCGTGAGGCCCTTACTATCTTTTTTTTTTTTTCATATGTCCAATATAATAAAAACTGATGATCATCAAACATTAATATCACTCATTTAAAAAACACTGCCATTTTATGGCACTAACTGTGGGTCCCAGACAACAGTGCATTTCATGGGTTTGCCATTCTAAAAATACTCTTCCAATCGCGCTTTAATTTCTGTGGTGTGAAAGAGACTGGCCATGCAAACTGTGTTCCACGTGTTGTTTGAGTTTGGAAGATGTTCTTCCAACTCTGGTTTGTTTATGCTCTTGATAATGTTGAAACAACATGAATGCTCAAAATCAGATGTGTTCTATTTTATTGCACAAAGCAACACGTTTTCTGTCATGAAATTATGCAATTGAACTGAAAAAAGAAAGAGAAACCAAGGCAAAATCGAACGACATTAGTGGAGCTATCAAAATTAATAGCATTGTGTCGGGTGTCCTTACAACAAAAAGTCCAAGGCAGGAAATTCCACTAAAATAATGTTAACACAAAATAAATGTTCCTTGTAGAACATAAGCGCACCACACAAGCACAAGAACTGTCAACCCCCAGAGGGAAGTATGGTTGTTGACGTCTGCATATGCATTAGTTATACATGTCGAGTGCTGTACTGATCTTGTACTGCAGCAATTGCTTTTTCTGTTGTATAAAAATAACCATACAAATCAGTCTGATTTGACCAAATTATTTTTAAAGACTTAAGGATAAGCTGTAATTAGTACTGTATCAGACACTAAATATTTTTGTCAATCTTACAATCATTTTGTATTATTGGTCGTATTCCACTAATGAACAGTTACATATTTTTTTATTAAATCTGTATGAATGTGATTTATGTTGACGTAGGTATAATTTATTGTTTTTTACCTTTTCCACAGCGGAAGCATGAGATGGGCGGGAAGATTTTCAAATTATGATGAAAAAGAAGACGGCTCGGTAAGTTTGCTAAGTAGACATACCCACATGCTGAATGATCCCTTAAATACAATGATTAAAACATTTTTACTTTATAGGGATTACTGTATGCTGTATTACCTACATCTTATTTGGATATGTTGAGGATAGCCACTCACATTTCAAGCAGACTTTACGTATGGCTACTAAAAGACCTAGATGTTGGCAAGTATAGTTAAAACACTAAGGGTGATTTTTTCCGAACTTACTTAATGGTAATACAGCTGTAACAAGTGGTCATGGGGCAACTTTTGATGATACAAGCTCTTTTTTTTTAATGCTGCTTTTATGTGGACATTTGCTCTGTTTACTGTTGTTGGTACCTCAAAGCCACATTTCGCCTAAGAGGTTCTATATGATCCATCTTTGCTAAAATCTGATGGTTATTTGGCCTTAAAAGGTAAAAAAGATACATGATGGCCAATACCATGTGACAACTATGTTTTACTGCCTTTTTTTAATAAAATTAAATATATATTACTATGGATTGAAGGGTTGTTTTAATAGGTTTTGGATGCTACTATTTTGTCCAACTATTGCTTGATAATGTATTTGCTTTGATTAATTAGGTAAACATTCTGTGAATTCAGAAAATGGATCTCACTTTGCATACAGCATTGTTTACTCACACGCCATTGTTTTCTTGTTTTGATCGCAGTCTGTTTGATCATCAGTGTCGCTTAACACATTTTGTGAATTTGGCTAGCTCTTGACACATCATTCCTCTTGTGGCCAGTTGATGAATTTATTTGCAAATTGTCGTTGCATTAACTTAACTTGGACTTCATTTAACTTGGAATATACCAAACAATATATCAATTTGCAGCCTTACAACTATTTGAAAGATCTTACATTATTGATATAGCAGGCTGCATGTCTCAGCGTATCATTTTGTACTTAGAAACCCTATGTACGAAATAATGCCAAAATGTTTATTTATTACATTATTATGTATTTATTTTTTTAAATAAAAAAACTTGCGTTTTATTGGAATTGAATCCATCAACACTTGATCCAAAATTGAAAAATGATAACCCTGGATTACAAATGCATCCAAATGTTTAGTTAATGTTGCTTTCAATGTGACTTTTGATCGCAATTTTGATAAAAAAAAATGGAATGTGTATACCTTTTTTGATATACTGTGTACACAAAGTAATACTTCAGCATAATACGTTCACTCGTGCAATGCTAGCTAACGCAACTAAAGCTAGCTAATGCAACTAAAGCTAGCTAATGCAACTAAAGCTAGCTAATGCAACTAAAGCTAGCCATGTATTTTATTAGCATAACTTCTCTGGACTGCTGGACAGTGAACATAACTCATTTCAGTTGCACTGTGGGCTTACAACTTTTCCTTCTTTTTTTTATCCTATCAAGACGCCATTCAACTGGATAGTGGTGAAGTGGAGACAGCGTTGTTTGACGCGAAGATGGCAAACTGATTTGACAGTTAGCCACATTTTGCCAAGATGAAGCCTTTTTGACTGGGATTTTTCGATTGGATATTTTTTTTTTTATGACAACATGGACACTGGAAGACTTGCTGGCTGTATAGCGGACTTAAAGAATGACATTGTTGTTTTGGGGAAAATAGCCTTTGTACATTTGTTTTTCAAATGTTGTTTTGAAATAAAGTTTATGTCCTCGTAATTTTCCTGGCTTTGTTTCATTAGCTTAGTAACCGGAAAATTACAAACTAATTTGGCGTTACATTTTTATAACGTTGAATTACATTAGCTCGGCTGTTGGTTCATATTTACAAGTAATCCGTACAACAAAAACACTTGGTTAGCACTGACTTTGTGCCACTGCTCAGCACGTTTGCTAACTTTTAAGTTAGCATACACACTCACGGTTAAACTTCGTACTGGGTTGATGAATCTACTTTATTTTTCAGGTGTTATTCTACAAACAAATTATCACTTGCTTTGTTAGATAAATTGAAAGTGGTAGAAATTTAAGCCAGCCCCACTGTATAATCTTAACTCAATTAAAACAATCGAAGAATACATACTTTTTGTAAGGTACAATGCAACTAAAAAAGGTTTTGGTCTGAGCAGAAATGGTTTCCAAAGGCATTCTAAAATGGCTTCTGGTTGTTCTTCTTCCTGTCTGTGCAGGAAGTGATGCAATTGGTGCAACAATAATTATATACTTTTTAAAGCCTCTTAGTATTCTTACTATTTCATGAAGTGAAAGTAAAGGTCTCAACTTCAAGTCTGGGGCTGAAAGTAAATATAAGTTTATATAAAACAACATTTAAACCTAATAAAAGGGGTGGGACTTCACATCACCTGAGTGTGGGGTAAATGGAAATAACGTCAATCAAAGGCAAAGCATTCAGAGCTAGGAAGGAGCTCTAGATGGCGGCTGAGCCTTGGGAAGGGTGCCATGGGCTTTCGTCAGACCGTTTCTCTTACTAGTTTTTCGACCTAAACTGTCTGATTTTGGTTTATATTAAGCGCAATGTTAGTACGATCGGTATTTTAACGGGAATTAAGACGTTTTGAGTGGTTTTCGGGCTGTTTTTTCGAGTCGGACGAGCCGTTTGTGCAGAGGGAGTGCTTGTCGTTGTTTTCCACACGGCTCTGGCAGCCATGGCGCTCCTCCATTTTTAGTGAGCTGCTCGCCTCTGTCGCTCTGACAGCAGATGCACACTTTAAAGGCCTTAAAGCTTTTCAAAACAATGCTCTTTTTTGCAATTTATTATTAAGTTATTATTTGTATAGTTTGTATTCGAATCGGATAATTGCTTGTGATAGAGCGAACGTCGACCTAATAGTTAATTTATAGGTTACTACCTTTCTTCACATTGAATTGGTCTGTTTACATTGTGAAGTGCATAATTGACTGATTTTCTCATCCTTAAATCTTATTTTTCTATCCTTTCATGTGATGACGCAGTTGCAATTAATTGCATGCGGCTTGTTCCGTGGACTTTACTGAACGAAATACGTTGGATATTTATCATATTCTAGAAACACCTGTCAATTTTCCTTGGATATATTTTAATGAAGCGATGTATATAATGATGCTTCCTTTCGATTTAATGCCCTTTTTCTCAACTCGTGTCGCGTCGCCTGGGTTTTAACTGCCACCCGAGCAAAGGCAATCTTGTGGGACTTGCATGATAGCTCATGCTTCCTCTAACTTTTTGACAGTAAATACCAGGACAAAATACCTTTCAAAGACTTTCAGGATACTACCATGATGAAGACTAAAAGTAAAAAACAAGAGGATGAGCGATCGACTCAAAGCAATGCATCAAGGTATGACCTTTTACTTTATTTTTTACCCTTTTCATATATTTTGTGATTGTTTACCTTGTTGATCACCTGTGTATACATTTGTGACATGGTTTTAATGAACTGCACCACTGTCATGAATGACCTTTCTATTGTTTAATTGCCACACCCTGATTTTCCTTGCATTTATTTCACTCTATACTGAGGTTTCAGGCCTGTGTTTGGACATAACTGCCCACAAGATATGTTTGTGTTAGACCACAGGAAAACGCATTTGTTCTGTATTATGTTGCTAATGATTTGTCACATATGTTTTCCCTGTCGCTTTATTGTAATGACCTTGTCTAACTACTTGGTACTGCATTGCACCATTTAATCAACGTTGTTGCTAGTTTTCTTATTTATTGAAGAAACAATGCATTGCTTTGATGTTACTTTTGTTGGTTTTAGAAGAGTTATTAATAACATACTTTGCCATTTGTCTTATGACTTTTAAATCAGGTCAAGATGGGCTTTAATTTACACTTTTATATGAATCTTTAATCTTGAACTATATTTACAGTTTTTACCAAATTATTATGCATATTTCTCCTCATTCAAGCCCTTCATCCCACATATTTTAATGCCTTGTTAATCATTTTTATTTTGAGAATAGCAACACTTTAAAATACTTGTATAATGACAATATGTCAGCCCCAACTTTAAAATAGTTTTCAGGAAAGGTTATTTTTACTTTTGTTTTGGGGGCCTAGAGAGTTTCAGTTTCAGGAATCTAGTAACACATATCCTAATGTTTGTTTTTATTACAATACACAATTGAATGCTTGCTTTCATTTGTCAAGCAAAACATTTTATTCATAGATGAGCCCCTTTCACATACAATGAAGTTTTTTGTATTAATATTGGAAATTTGGAACTTGATGGTGTTAGTTAAACATTATGTCTTGAACATGTTTTGATGCTTGTGATGTTAATGAAAAACAATGTTCTTTTCAATTGTGTATAAAGGCCAGGAGTCGTGACACTGAAATATATATATATATATATATATATATATATATATATGTATATATATATGTATGTATACACAGTATTGATTGCTGTTTTTTTTTTGGTATGATGGTCAATATTTTTGCAAGTGTTTTTATATCATTCTCAGGTATCTGAAACTTCAAATATCAAATCCAGTGGAAACGACTCTATATCATCAATAAATATGTTTTTAAAACTAATATCAGCTGCATTTGCATGGTGTCAGAACAATACAGGGTTGCACAAACAGCACAAGTGGCTAGCCTATATTTTAATTTTGTAATATTGCATAAATGCTGTTGCCCAACAAAATGCTGCCATGTTTACCAACAAAACAATGCAGCCTGTGAACAATATACTGTTGTGTTTTTAGATAAAGACACAGACATTTGGATGCTTAATGCAGGTAATCACCCTCATAGCATTTTACTGACTTTACACTGCAGCAGGTTACATCACACTTGTAGTCTTCTGTGTCATCTTGTGGCAGCCATTTTAGTATTTTCAGCTGTGTGTGAAATATTACCTCTGTTTCTGATGACAGCATAACTTTTTTTATACTGGTAGATGAGCATTATGGGCATGCACAGCATCAGAAAGAGCAACAGAAAAATCTAGGGACTCAATGCACCTTACAGTACCATATCAATTCTCTCCTGAGTAACAAAATGGCCCTTGCTTTGTGTGCCCAGCTTGCTCACTTATCTGTATTAAAACTCAGCTCAGAACTACATGGAGGAGGAACAGGAAGAGTTCTGACATTGGAAAGTCTGCACACTGCACTGTGATAGGCTAAAAATGTACCTAGCAACGCGACAGCCAATGAGAATTCGAGAATATGTCCAAGTCCCGCCCACGTTTGACCTCACTTAAAGCGGAAGGTGCCATGCACTTCCGAGTTTTGTCATGAGGCTGCTCGTGGTGCAGTCTTATTATTAATATTTAGATATAAGTAGGTTAGTTCCAACAAATGAATTCATAATGTCCTACAGTTTTAAGCTAGTTCTATAAATGTCAGGATACAGACTGTTGATTTATTTACACAGTAAGGAAATACAAATAAAAACGTGTTTGGTTCTTGGAGAGAAAACACACGCCCAATAGATGAAAGAAGAAATAAGCTCCTATAATATTTGAAAGAAACGAGAAATAATCCTGTATATTATTTGTATTCTTTGGAAGACACACGCATTTATTTCTTAAGAAATCCATGTAAGGCAGAGATTCACACAGATTTATTTTAATGAGTGCTGTGACCCCTTGTGCCCAGACGAGGTACTTCATGCAGAGAAACCCAGACAGAAGTCACCATACAGATATTAAGCCTTAACCCTAACCACCACATTAATGTATTATAGCCCAAAATAGATGTGATTGTTGATAACATTATGGAGAATGTTTTTTCTTGTTTCAATACACTTTATTATCACTCATTGTATTTTGTGTACATAGTATATATATTATTATTTATTTGTTTATTGTGAAAAACCTTATTTCCCTTAGAATCATTTAAATGAAAACATATGAGAATAACAAAAATCACCATAGCTGTAATGAGGGGTCACATTTTAGGACACTGCTTCATTTTCAGGATCTTTAAGCTAACCTTTTTATGAACCATTTGCAAAAAAGTCTTAATTCCTCCAAACATATGTTAAAAGTATATTGAGGAAATGTCCTGGGCCTTGGGCTCTGTTTTTTGTGTGATCTTTTCTTTTAAACTCCACTTGATTATTTAAAAAAATGGTATGTTAGCAGAGAAGACATATTTTAATACTACCCATTTAAATAAGTGATGCCTTGTTAATATACAGTTAAGCTTAGTTTATGTTTGTTCTTTCAGCAATTATGGCACCTCAAAAGCTTTACAAAATGACTGTAAGAGGATTCGTGTGCTTTAGAGAGAATGAGGTTATTATAAGACTGTTAGCTGACTAAGGAACATGCTGGGTGATGTAATTATGTTTCTGTTTCCTCCAGGTTCTCCATGTATTAGTGATGGTGTGTGCACTTTGAGTTTGAATTTTAAAACACTTAAGTGTCTGCCACCACTTTACTTGTATATGTCACATGTTGTTGTTGTTGGTTGTACAGAATTATGTAAAAAAAAAAGAAGGTCAACAGTGCAAGATGGAAAGAATGAACATGTTCTTGTTCCTGTAGCAATTCAGCCTCCGGAGAATCCAACCGCTCTGCGTCCGAGTCGGGGAGTCGGTCAGAGAGCGAGCATGGCAGTGAGCGGAGGAAATCCCACAACTCTGAGTCAAACAGCTCCTCAGAGTCTGAGAGTCACTCAGAGTCAGGGAGCGAGTCTGCAGGGTCCAAATCACAGCGAACCACAGAAGAAGCAAAAGATAAGCCAGTTAAAAAGAAGGAGCGCCTGGCTGACGTAAAGAAGGTAAAGGTCACTGAACTTTAGAGAGGTACCTAAATCCTCTTACTGTTTCTAAAGCGAGCAAAGGGGACTGTCAATTTATACTGCAAATTGGGTCACCTTGGGTAATCCTGCCTTCAATCTTAATGTGATTATGATGGTCTAAAATGCAGAAAGGATGTAGCTCGAGATATACGTTATCATTTTTGTATCCATTGTAGAGTTCTGCGGTCTCCCAGTTCTAGACTGCATCTTAATCTAAACAGATTAAGTTCACATTGTAAAACTGACAAAGTATGCTCAAAATAGTAAGTAAGCATACTAGAACATTTGTGGTGCGTTGATGTACACACATGTACGATAATGCAGTGCAAAGCCAATTGAGGCACTGCTCAGCTAGTTAAGAGCAGTAGTGGTAAGTGGCAACAAATGTCTAGGAAAACCAAAACAAGCTTAATTGTTAATGAAAACAAATGTGGTCTTTCAATGCTGCAGTATTGATTGATCCTCAGCAGCACAAATATCTGGAACTGTTTGTCCATAATAATCTATAAGGGACACTATCAGAAAAAATGGCCAGCACTTATTTTGACAATTGATAACTCTTCCATGTTATTTTTTAATAAATGCCAAGAAGATCCCTATAGGTATAGATGTTCAATTGTGAATATTTACAGCTGTTCTCTGTTTTATAAGTTGAAAACTGTATATTTTTGAATGTTCTTAGTTGACTGGGCCACGGTCTTTAACCAATTATAATTTATTGAACAACATTTAAATTCAGACAATAATCACACAGTGAAAGTAATGTAGATTTGCAGCCAGATAGCAGTGCAGAATGGAATATGGACACCATATCTTAGTGTAGTGATACAGAAAATCACAATTCTGATAGCAGTCGATCTCTCTACAGATGTGGGAAGAACATCCAGATGTCTACGGGGTCAGGAGGTCAAACCGCAGTAGACAGGAGCCGGCTCGTTTAAACATTGGAGCTGAGGTAAGCAGAAGCATGAAAAAGGAAACAAAGAAACAACAACAATAATATACACATTATTTTCTATTGGCATCAACATCAAGCCACTTGTGCCACCTAGTGGACATTTAAAGAAGTGCTGTTACATTTAATTTGGAAACAGCTCTCACTGAAATATACACCTGCCTTGCTGACTGTATTTACAGGGTAGCAGTGGCTCAGAGAGTGAGAGTCCCAAGAGGAAAACACCCCGAACCAAGAAAAAAGAGTAAGTTAAAAGACTGCAAACATCTTTAATTTTATGGTTTATCATTATTATATTTATTTTACATGTATTTGTTAGTATAGCCCTATATGCTTTCAATTATTGAAAGTATTTAAAAATATTTTTGTTATTTAACACTTGATCAGCAATTTTTCACAATTCATGCCTGTGTTTGTCATTGTGTTGTCAGTCTGTGCTCACATTGTGCTTCCTATTATCATCTTATCAAACCTGTCTGTAAATGGGTATCTGCGTGTTCTCCATGCGCTCAGTTAGTTTCAGACAGACGGCAGAGGTTCTACATTTAAATCAAATTTGATTGTTCATATGTTCAGCTTATCCCTGATCAAATTGGGTTTGGGTGAACACCCTGTAGCCAAAATTATGAAATTCAAATTTGGTAATAGAAGTGATGGGCCTTGAGGGTGAACTTGTGGTATTTCTTTGTTGTAAGAAATATCTGGAAAGATGATGACTCTAATGATGAAGACGAGGAGGAGGAAGCTACGGACAGTTCAGACAGTGAGCAGGAAGAGAAAAAAGTTAGATCCAGACGACTTCCTGCTAGAAGGTAAGAGCTTAGCGAGGCCTGGCCATCAGACAGCTACCCACTGCTCATCTCCAATTCATTCCATATTGTGTGAGACATTTTCATTTCCCCCTTTTTACTTTGTTTCAAGTACAAACCTTAAAGCTGTAGCCAGATGTTCTAAAAAATGTAAATGTTATAATATCATAAGACATGAAAGAAATATTCTTTTGATTTCAAAGTAATGTGCCCCCCTACTGTTGGCTGCACGTTGTCAACCAATAGAGACTAAATGATCTGACAAATGGTCCAGGAGTTTGGATGCTTATCTCTAAGGGCTTTGGTGCTTTGTGTTTTTACAGACCTCAGACCAAATCATCAACGGCCAAAAAGCAGCTGTCTCAAAAAGGCAAGAAGTCCAGGAAACAGGACTCGTCTGCTGAAGAAGACGACGATGATGAAGACGATGACGACGACGATGATGAAGACGATGAGGACGGCACTCCAAAGAGACAAACTCGAGGAAGGACTGCAACCAAAGTGAAGAGGTGCATGTTCTCAGAGATTTAGATATCGGGTCCTCTTGCATTTAATGATTGGCTCATGTGTGCCAGCTACTTTTATTTTGAATGTCATGTCATGCTTTGGATGGAAGTTAAAAAAATATACTTTTTTAATATCAGTTTCTAACTTTCTAGCTGAAAAAGGAGCTTTTCTATTATACTTAATTATATATAGTCTACATTTATACTGTATAGTCTTTTGGCACATACTGTCTTTTATCAGTCATTTCAAGTCCCCTTATGCCCAAAGACTAAATATCGTATGATAATAACTCTTAGAAACTAAAAGAAGCAGTATAAAGTCATTCATATTTATATCAAAAGATACAAATTATAAAATGAACCCACAAACAATCTGACTTTGACCTAATTTACATCGGTGCCCATTTCAAGACTATTTATAGAAAATGTAGTGTTTGGGCACGAATGTGTTCAACAGGGACATAAAGTTTAATCTTCTGGACTCCAGCATAACATTTTCCACTTGTCCTTACCCCCTGTTCTGTTTTACTACAGTTATAAAGAGGACCAACATGACTTTGAAACAGACTCTGATGACCTGATCGAGATGACAGGGGACGCTTGTGAGGAGCAGCTGGATGATGACAGTGAGACCATTGAGAAAGTGATGGACACCAGGACAGGCAAAAAAGCAGGTGATGCATTTTCAATCTTCTTAAACTATTATTTAAACCATGTTGTGTGGGATTGAATTACTCTTCGCCCAATGCACACTATAGTAAAGTTGTTCTTCTTTTTTCTAGCCACTGGTGCCACCACTACAATGTATTCTGTGGAGGAGAACGGGGACCCAAATGGAGGCTTTGACCCCGAGAAGGATGAGGGGGAGACTCACTATCTGATCAAGTGGAAGGGCTGGTCCTACATCCACAACACATGGGAGAGCATGGACACTATGATACAGCAAAAGGTCAAGGGACTTAAGAAACTGGACAACTTCAAGAGGAAACATGACGAGCTCTCTTCATGGTTAGGATCTTTCTCCTTTATGTTACACTTGTTTGTTTTTGTTTGCAGAACCATCTTTCGAGAATTTGAACTTTGAACTCTTTTCTTGTTTGTAGGATGAGGAGGGCGTCCCCTGAGGATATAGAGTTTCATAACTGCCAACAGGAGCTCATATCCGACCTGAACAAGCAGTTTCAGTTTGTGGAGCGTATTATTGGTAAGAACTCAGTATCAAATGTAATTGCCTTTGTCCGGTAGTGCTCCAGATAATCCATTTGTTGCACTTACTAAAATACATTTTGTTCTATTAACAGCAACAAAAACAGCAAAGACACCAGGATCTGTTGACTTCCCCTGTAAGTCTCCTTTTTTAATTCTTCACTTTTCTTCACCGTTACATTAAGTTGGCTACGTTTTTTTAAATGTTCCCCTCTGGTATACAATTCTATCTTTTTATTTATTTGTTGCAGTTGTCTTTTTCTAATCATTTGTCTGCTTTGTTCAACAGCTCATAGTCACAAGAATCCGTCCTCCGATGAGCCAGAGTACCTCTGTAAGTGGATGGGTTTGCCCTATTCAGAGTGCAGCTGGGAAGATGGAGCTTTGGTTGGTAAGAAGTTTCAGCACTGCATCGACAGCTTCCTGAGCCGAAACTCCAGTAAAACCGTCCCATCCAAAGACTGCAAGGTGAGAGTCAAATCACCCAAAATGGTCTTATTTTCATTCGTCTTGAACACTTCCCTTTTCCTGATATTATTCAATTCACTCATCCTAATCAAAGAATTGTGTTTGTTATTATCACTTCAGGTGTTAAAGCAAAGACCGAGGTTTTCTGCTCTGAAGAAACAACCATCGTACATTGGAGATGAAAACCTTCAGCTGAGAGATTATCAGCTGGATGGGTTGAACTGGTTAGCTCATTCCTGGTGCAGGTACTGTGTACATGAGAATCATAACTTGTGTAATAATGGCACGTAGTTAAATCTTATTTGAAAAATTGGCATCTTCTTAAAAACCATGCCTATTTTCTTATTCTGCGTCCTCAGGTGCAACAGCGTTATCCTGGCAGATGAGATGGGGCTTGGAAAGACCATCCAGACCATCTCCTTCCTGTCGTACCTGTTCCATCAGCACCAGCTGTACGGACCCTTCATCGTGGTGGTGCCTCTGTCCACGCTCTCCTCCTGGCAGAGAGAGTTTGAAACCTGGGCCCCCGACATGAACGTGGTGGTCTACCTCGGGGACGTCATGAGCAGGAAATCGGTGTGTTGAATTCTGATTCTCTCACAATCTGCTGGAATCTTAAAAGTTGGTTACATTATCTTACATTGTCTCTGCTCCTTTTAATGTAGATTCGTGACTACGAGTGGGTGAACCACCAAACGAAGAGAATCCGGTTCAATGCACTATTAACTACTTATGAGATTGTACTTAAAGACAAGGTGGGTGCAGGGATCAGTATTTGCATTTTGTGTTGATATATTTGTCGTGTAGTATGTTTGTGAAGGACAAGAATTCATCACTTTGGTGACTTTTCCCTCTAGGGGGTCCTGGGGAATATCAACTGGGCGTTCATGGGTGTGGATGAAGCACACAGGCTGAAGAATGACGACTCCCTGCTGTACAAAACATTAATGGAGTTCAGGTCCAACCACAGGCTCCTCATCACCGGCACTCCGCTGCAGAACTCCCTCAAAGAGCTCTGGTCCCTGTTGCACTTTCTCATGCCTGACAAGTACGTCCTGGCTTAGACCTTTAACATGATACTGGAGAAATGCAGGGGAACGGCATCGGGTTTGAGTTCCAGCCGGGGATGAGTGACGTTTGTTATCTATGTCGTGCACAACAGGTTTGCTTCCTGGGAGGATTTTGACGATGCGCACGGGAAAGGAACTGATAACGGTTATCAGAGTCTTCACAAAGTCCTCGAGCCCTTCCTTCTGCGACGTGTTAAGAAAGACGTGGAAAAATCTCTCCCTGCCAAGGTGGAACAGATCCTCCGTGTGGACATGACTGCACAGCAGAAACAATACTACAAGTATGAATTCATTTCTGTCTTTTGTAACTTTTACAACATCCATCTTCGCAAACATCTTGTACAAGAAGCTGCATGTCTCTCCCCATTAACTTTTTCCTCAATATTTCCAGGTGGATTTTAACGAGGAATTACAGAGCCCTTTACAAAGGCCCTCGAGGCAGCTCCTCCGGCTTCCTGAACATAGTTATGGAGCTTAAAAAGTGCTGCAACCATAGTTTTCTCATAAAACAGCCGGAGGAAGTAGAAAATGAAACACAAAAGGAACACATGCTGGTAAGTGTCCTTATGAACCCTCTTTAGCTCCCAGAAACACCTCAGGACATCTCTGCTCCATTAAAGAAACGAGTTGTGACGTAACCAAGATGAAAACTACATAGTCCCAAAATAATGCTCAATGCTGCCTAATTATTAATGACTGCCTCACTTTGTATCTCTACAGAGTGTAGTGAGGGGCAGCGGGAAGTTGGTGCTGCTGGACAAGCTGCTGACCCGACTCAGAGAAAGAGGAAACAGAGTCCTGATCTTCTCTCAGATGGTCAGGATGTTGGACATTCTGGCTGAATATCTCGCCAAGAATCGCTACCCATTCCAGGTAACATTAATCAGGGAGTTTGTATATAGAGCAAGATGCTGGGAATAATCCATGTTAATTGTATGGTACTGTAGTCGTTCTGAGTGATGCTATCAACATAGGAAGACTAATTCCACTTAATATGAGTTTGTTCTTACTCCATCTGAGGAAGGGCTACTGTATCATGTAGAAGGACAACACGAGCACAACGCTCTGCTTGTTAGGTGTTCACTGATTCAAATCCCAGCTGTTTTTTCTGGTAAAATGAAGTGCATGTTGGAACATTGATTACCCCTTTCATTATAATTAGCAGAAAAAGGCCAATTTATACTATTACATTTAGTGTGTTAAGTTTATATTTCCATCAGGTTCCATTAAGGTTTTCTACAAGAAAGTTGAAACACCTGCAGCACCAGTTTCTCCAGGAGCTGTGTCTAGCCTGAAAGATCATTTTTGATTGTTGTGTTTATCAGTGTTTACAGTGCAGGGGGCTTTTTCAGTGTTTGTGTTGTAGGGTTGGACTTGAATAAGGATCAGATGTCAGTGTTGATGCACACATGCTGTGCCAAGCTGAGAGATCATGTGGTTATTTATATCAACAAGTTATTTTCTGCTGAAGATCAGTCTAACTCCTGCAAGTCACTCCACTCGGGTTGTTTTTGCTGACTTGGTCTTCAGCGTTAACTGTTCTGCGATCAGTCTGAGCATATAGACCGGGTCATGGCATGTTACCTGTTAAGCTTACTGATACCAAGGTAACAGCAGATAGCTGTGCGGGCAATCGCAAATGTTTATTTTCTTTCCTCTTCAGCGGCTGGATGGTTCTATAAAGGGGGAAATCCGAAAGCAAGCACTTGATCACTTTAATGCAGAAGGCTCAGAGGTATGTGTAATAATAATGTGTTGATACAGAATGTTATTATTAAAGTTATATGTGTATTTGTATGTATGCATGTATGTATAATATCTCAACAACAGGCTTATCTTATTGTGATTATGCTTTAAACAAACATACAGTACTTTGTTTTGCTTGCGTTTTTAATGTATAAATGGTGTAAAAAAAAAGAAAAGTTTTATACATGAGTACTGGAAAAAGAAGTTTGAGGTTGAAGTAGATTGGATTAGTCTTTTTCCCATTTTACTCTTATTATTCACAATGCATTATTGCTCTAGGAGTATATTAACAGTTATATTTGTTTTCCAGGACTTCTGTTTCCTGCTGTCCACCAGAGCTGGAGGTTTGGGGATAAACTTGGCCTCGGCAGACACCGTAGTGATCTTTGACTCTGACTGGAACCCTCAGAACGACCTGCAGGCTCAAGCTAGGGCTCACAGGATCGGACAAAAGAAACAGGTAATGCATGACTCAAAGTGTCCGCTTTCACTGTAGATACAGAATTTAAACGTGTAGTAAGTAATAAAACAAAATCTTTGCTTTTCATAGGTCAATATTTATCGACTGGTCACAAAAGGCACAGTGGAGGAGGACATCATCGAGAGGGCAAAGAAAAAGATGGTTTTGGACCATCTCGTCATTCAGAGGATGGACACTACTGGTCGAACTGTTCTGGACAGCAACTCTGGGACCACAAAGTAAGATGTCAGAAATCACCTTGTTAAATATTTAGATTCTACAGCTCTTTGTGTGTTAACGTTGCTGCCTTTTGTTTTTAACAGTTCAAATCCATTCAACAAAGAAGAACTGACTGCCATCCTCAAGTTTGGTGCAGGGGAGCTTTTCAAAGAGGCCGAAGGAGAGGAGTCTGAACCACAGGTATTCAAGTTACCAAATTAATTAATGCATTCAGAGGACTTTTTACATATTGATAAAGTTAATCAAGAATGTATTTCTTTCTGTAGGAAATGGATATTGATGAGATCCTGAGATTGGCAGAAACGAGAGAAAGTGACCAAGGCTCCAGTGCTACGGACGAACTTCTATCTCAGTTTAAGGTAACTGTTACAGTCATTTAAAGAAATCCTAATCTGAAATCATTTCAATGTCAGGTCTGTCCCAATGTTCCTCTCTTTCAACTTCTAATGTGTTCCTTTGCCGTCTCTGCAGGTTGCCAATTTCTCCAGCATGGAAGAGGCCGCTCCAGAGCCACTGGAGAAGCCGGGGCGGGAATGGGACGATATCATCCCTGAAGAGCAGCGACGCAAAATTGAGGAAGAGGAGAAGCAGCGAGAGATGGATGACATCTTCATGCTGCCCAGGAGCAGGAGCTCTAACAAGAGGGTAAGAAGAAGGAATCAAATATTGTTCCTCTTTAAATGATTTGATTCTATCTTCCAGCAGCTTAGTTGAATCGGGTCATAATGTGTTTCTCTCTTCACATTCAGGCTCAGGCCAATGACAGTGACAGTGACGTCGGCTCCAAGCTGAAGAACCGCTCCTCAGGCTCCGAGAGTGAGACTGACGATAGCGATGACGACAAGAAGCCAAAGAGGAGAGGCCGACCCAGAGCCCGCAAAAACAACGTGGAGGGTTTCACTGATGCAGAGATCCGCAGGTAAAGAGTTTAGTAAGCATTTATTATTTCTTTGTATCAGAGTTACATGCACGGAATTAAAATGTGCTTTTATTGACAGGTTCATTAAGGCTTACAAGAAATTTGGATCACCGCTTGAAAGGTAAGCATTGTTAAATGATTTTGATAAATGCAAGGCTACATCATTTGATTGCTTGGTTTGAGAAACAGCCTGATTGCTCATACTTAAACAATGAAGTGCCTCTTTCTGAATCCAGATTGGAGGCCATCGCAAGGGACTCTGAGCTCGTCGACAAATCCATAGCAGACCTGAAGAGGCTCGGTGAACTCATCCATACTAGTTGTGTGACTGCAGTGCAGGAGCATGAGGAACACCTTAAAGAAAACCCAGTGGAAGGTATGTCAGTTTACCTGTTTCGAGTTATTTTAGGTCATAGCTCTGCTCCAGGCTCAAAAATCAAACATGTTGTTCCTTTTCCAGCCAAAGGTCCTGGGAAACGGCGAGGAATCAACATCAAGATCTCGGGAGTGCAGGTCAACGCCAAGACCATCATCCAGCATGAGGAAGAGTTTGAGCCCCTGCACAAAGTGGTGCCCTCAAACCCTGCCGAGAGAAACCAGTAAGAGACCACTGAAGACACAAGGAGGAGCTCAGGGGTCGCATTGGATAACATTTAGAGAAATACATTTGTGTTGCAGATTACATTTGACATGTCTCTTCTTCCCACAGGTTCAATCTGACATGCAGGGTCAAGGTGGCCCACTTTGATGTAGACTGGGATCTGCCAGATGACGTGCAGCTCCTGCTCGGCATCTATGAGCACGGCTTTGGAAACTGGGATCTGATCAAGACGGACCCTGACCTTAAACTCGCTGATAAGGCAAATGTCTAATTTCTAACCCTTAAAAAAGGAAAAATATCTAAATGTAAAAATATAAGAACACATTTAGGCCCAAAAGAATACATTTATCTTTTGAATTTGAACCAAATCTGGCATGCATAAAAGTTGTTAAATCAGTATCTGGTTTAAAAATCTAAGGATTTGGTTATACTTCTCTGTTCATGTTGATTTGCACTTAATCACCATAACCTGCACCTCCTTTCTTCAGTCTAACGTTTCACTTCCCTCGGCACAGATTCTCCCAGTCGACCCAGGCAAGAAGCCTCAGGCCAAGCAGCTGCAGGCGAGAGCCGAGCATCTTCTGAAGCTGCTGAAAAAGGAACAAGACAATTCAGAGTCTAAAACAGGGGAGGAGGTACGCTGCCATTAATCACAGAGTTACTCATACATACCCTCTGAAGTTTGCCTTTGAACTACCTCCCACACAGCTCTAACCGCCTCTTCCTCCAAAGGTCAAAGTGAAGAAGAGGAAGCCTCGGGTGAAAAAGGAGAACAAGACTCTGAAGAACGAGCAGGGCAACGACATCTCCTCCCCCCGCCTGTCCGACATCCCGTCAGAGGAGGGCGAGGTCAAGGTCAGTGTCACCTTCACGTCTGTAGAGTCCAGGCTTAGAAATGCTTTTCTACTCCCTCCCATTCATGTGTTTGTAGCTCTGCTCCTCCTTAAACAATGTTACTTGAATAAGTGGCTATGCTTTGAGAGAACGAGAACGAGAGTGGAAACCATTTTTTGCTTTTACTAAGGATAAACACATTTAATGTAGTGACCCAGCAAAGCCAATACAAAGGCAAACCTTCTGATAATAAAGCTAAATACAGCATTTTTTAGGGAAGGTTGCTAAACACTTTATAATATTCACAATATGAATGTATACATATTGTAATGCATACATCAGTGGGCCATAGGCTCAATAATCACTATTGTTACAAGGAGATAGTTACCGACTTGCTACTTCGGCAAAGACGTGTTTTTCAGCTTTAATTTGAGATAAACAACGCAATGGTACATTTGATCCTTAAATCCTTGTCCTCTCTCATTGTATGAATTCTGTTGTTATATTGTTTAACATGCTTTGTCTTTCCTCGTGTTTGCGCAGGATGATGGAACAGAGAAGTCCCCCGCCAAGAAAAGACAAAAGAAAAAGGACAACAAAGAGAACAAAGAAAAACAGGGAACACCTAAAAAGGAGAAGGACGGGGACAAAGAAAAAAAGGGTGCTAAGCCCAAAAAAGAAAAGGTATTTCAGCAAAGTATTCATGACCTTATCATGTGTGCTTTCCTCTAACGGTTTCTAATCAACATGGACAGAAGGTTCATGGAAAACAGAATCTCATTGTAGCATTAATATGCAGCAAGGGGCTTAAAGACCATAGCAAATCATAGGGATACGCACTTTAGCTCATCCTGTAAGTAATTGATTCAAAGTTCGAGTGGATGTGGGTTAGTTGTCTTCATGTCTGGTGTTTGTTGTAACTCAGGCTAAAGCAGCCAAAGGGAAGAAGAATCAAGGTCCGGTTCACATTACAGCTGGTTCTGACCCCGTTCCCATCGAAGGAAAGGACGATGATGAACTGGACCAGGAGACTTTCAGTGTTGTGAGTTTCTTCTTTAATTCCTGTGCCAATATTAAACCCGTAGACTTTGATAAGTAACATGGGAACATTACATTACACTAATTCCTGCCATTCGTGCACATGTACAGTGCAAGGAGCGCATGAGGCCGGTGAAAAAGTTCCTGAAGCAGCTGGATAAACCAGATGAGGGTCTGTCTGACCAGGACCAGCTCCAGCACACTCGCACATGCCTGATGAAGATTGGAGACCGAATCACAGAATGCCTTAAAGCCTACAGTGACCCCGAACATGTCAAGATATGGCGGAGGTAAGAGGGTTAGATATTACCCTTTTGGAATTGAATGACATGCTTTCTTGTTAAACATTGAGGATTATTTGTTCCTTTTTGCAGAAACCTCTGGATCTTTGTGTCCAAGTTTACGGAGTTTGGTGCTAGGAAGCTTCACAAGCTTTACAAAATGGCACTGAAGAAGCGTTCACACGTGGAAGAGGCAAGTGCTTCCTATTTCTAGATCTTACACTCCTGGTTAATCAAGTGTTACGAAGTAGGCATGATGTTTTGGACAGCACTGAAATATCCTGTGACATTTCCAGAAGGAGCAGAAGAAAAAGGAGGATTCTGGAGGCAGGGGGAAAAACTTCCGACCCGAGCCCTCTGGTTCCAGTCGAGACTCCACAGGAAATCAGTCGTCCTCCAAACCGGGATCTCACTCCACTCAGCCGGGAGCCCACGGGCACCACAGAGAGCCGTACAACTCTGCTAATAAACGGCACTTTGGCAACGATGGTACGTGCAGATTGAAATATTTTAGGCCCAGAAAACCCTGAGCAAGTGAGCATTAATGGGCTTGAGCGCGGCTGGCAGGGAGATCTTATTTACATTGGAAAGAGGCAGGCTAGCTGTTTCAAGTCTTTGTGCTAAGCTAACCGTGTCCAGGCTCTTGCTCATTTAACTCTCAGCAAAAAAAAAAGAAAAGTTTCTCAAATTGTTAGGACTATTCCTTTAATAGAAGTTACTTAATACATGACAGAATTTTCTTTGTTGAATATCACTTTTATTACAGATCGAGGGGACTGGCAGAGGGACCGTAAATACAATTACCCGAGTAACAGCAACCAGTCGTGGCAGGGAGATCGACATCATCAGTATGACCGCTACAAGGATCACTATGGAGACCGACGTCCTCATGGAGACTCGTACCGCAGCAGCTCAGGGGGTTACCGCAACAGCAGCTCCCCTCGTAAACGGCCTTATGAGCAGTACAGCAACGACCGGGACCACCGGGGTCAGAGACCCTACTATGACAGGTGAGAGTTACTCATTCATTTGAATGTTTTATGTTATTTTATGTTTTGTTACATTTTCTTGTGACACCAAATGAAGCCTGCACAAATTAGATAAGTCCAGAAATGTTCAACTTGCTGTTCCCGAAAAAATATTATCCTTAGCAGAGTATTTTTTTACTCACTTTAAAATGTGTACTGAGGGACTTTTAATGTCAGGGTATTTTTATGTCATACCACTGGTTTTTTAAAATGATATAATTTATGTTTCAGGCATTCAGATCCCAAAAGAAGACGTCCTGATGAATTCCGTCCTAACCACCACCAGGGCAGGGAGGGTCCTCTCCAGGACTTCAGGAGGCCTGCAGGTCCCCCCGGCTCCGAGCACTACAGCAGACACTCTGACAAACCCTCACTGGACCCTCGCTCCCCACAGACGCAGAAGTCTCCGCAGGACCCGCGCTCTTCCCCGGAGCGGCCTGCAGAGCCCAATGAAGCGGCAGACTCTACCTGGAACAACAGGAAAACATAAAAAGTGCACCAGTGCAGACCGAGGACAGATCTGGGTGTTTTGTCCAGGGTCACAAACATGCTGCTGATGGACAAGTCTGGACACAGTAGGAAAGGGATGTTCCCTTTTTACCAGCAAAACTCTGTTGCTCTTTTCCCCCAAATGACTGTGGCTGGGAATGATGCCCTGATGGAAGTATGCTTTCCTTCTGTCGTCTCCAAGATGAAGAAAAACGTTCTCAAGCATCTTTGTTTAAATGAAGTGACTCAAACCAGTGCTTTTGGATGCTTAGTCCCATGGACTATTTTCTAAGAAGAATTTAGGATACATGAACTGCTGACTGATCTCAATCCTAAAAGTGCCTGAAGGCTTCAGCCTTTCTGAATGGTGTATGGGATTATTCCCAGATGAGGCATGAGATGGACATATATTTTTGTGTTAAGCTTTAAAACTTGCAAATGATGTCGTTGGGATATTTCAATACAAACAAATGTGTTTTCATCTGCACCTTCATTATGTTTATCTTGAACATGTAGCTGAACTGAATCCCCACTTTAAACAGGTGGTGCAATGGCATGGCCCTGTTATGTTATTTGAATGATCAATGAAGCCAGTATGTTTACTCTACAAAACACTCAACAAAATCATTTTAGAAAATTCACATTGCTCATGTGTACAAATAATAATAATAATAATTTCTGTAACCGTGTAGTTATATAAATCAAGGCAATCCTCTTGCTTTGTTCACTTTAACCACTTTCCCTCTTAGTAGGCCCAGTGAAATAGAAGCAGTATTTATTGCCACAACTTGTGCAAAGGCTCATAACACTATTACTTAGAACAATCCTTTATTTGTTGCCTTTCAGTATTCTGATAGTTAAGAATGGTACTTCAGTGTAGTTGCATTAATTCATCTCTCAGTATGTAAGTATTCAGAAAATAATATTCTGATAAAACCTCTTCTCTCTTTATCTATGGTTTGGAAATTATGTTGTTAGATTGTTCAAGGGTTACCAGGAAGTTGCTGATAACATTTGATTATGTGTATTACCTCTGGTCAACCTTTATCCGTGCCAAACCTGCTCTGGCCCTCAATGTTTTTTTTTACGCTTCTCCATCTGTGCCTTATTTATGTGTGTATTATCATATTGTTCATTAACAGTCCTGGGGCCCGACAGGCGGGGTGTAGTATTACAGTCTGATTTTAAGGACATTGCTCTGAATGAACTGGTTAAGGGACCATGTATTCTGGTAAGCATCCTGTGGTTTCCAAAAGAGCTGATCATTTGAGGGAAAAAACATAGATATAGGTATGATGTGTGTGTGTGTGTGTGTCTGTGCAGGGCTCTTAGCCGACCTGTTACAGTGAACAGCCAGCACATCCTCTCCACGTTAAGCAACTTACAGTTTCTGTATCATGTTCTTTAGGAAAGTCTAAATAATTTATATTTGTGACAAAACCACTCTTCATGAGAAATGATCTGTACATATGTTTGGACATATGTAATAAACTTTGTTACACAATGAAAATGTGCCTGTTTGATTTTTTGAAGGCAGACTCGAAGACAATATACCTGATTTCATTATCTAAATTGCATTATCATATTGTGTGTTACAAAAAGATACTACTTTGTAGTGTATTTAATTGTATTATAACATTGTCTCGATTTGCAATTTTGCACAAATAAAAGTTTAATTTACTTGTGAATGGGATAAAAAAAATAAGAAATTCAATTACAGGATATGTTATCATATCTAAAGATAACGAGTTTGTGAGTTTGCAATTAAATATATTTTCTTATGGCAAAACCATTTCAGGTTAATTATCTTGTATATAAAGCTTTCCTGTTGTATGTTAAGATGTATTGACATTAAATCTAAGATATGCATGACTTAATGACAAGGTATGCATGAAGCAGTCCTATTGGCTGATTCACTGCCTGAGCTAGGCATGATCAACCTTTGTCACATTTGTCTTTCACTTAAATGTTGCGGATGAAACATTTTGCTTATTTTAATATTTAGAGATGTATATTTTCTTACCAAAGACTTCTTCGTTTTTATCTTAAGTCAAAAACGGTTGCATCTGCTCACATGCGTCACTACATCTCTACAGCAGGGGGCAGTCTAACACTGGAGACTGTTACCAATACATACAACTCCCACTGAGACTAGAGGACACATCATTAACAAGACATTTTCTTTTATTCAATAAATAATTTACAGTATGAACAGCTGGCGTGTGGCACCACATTTTCTTTACATACAAACACAGTTTGATCTTTCTGGCATTTCCCATTTAGCTGTTTTTAAAACTCTTTTCTACCATTACAAGTCTGACACAGAATTACAAACGAAATAAGAGCTAAATGGAAAGGAAAACATAAAGTGCTTTAAATTCAAAAACATGAACACCCCAGAATTTGTTCCTACATTCCTTTTCTAGATAAGGTGGGCTGCATTTAGCATGTTTTATGTAAAGTAATGACAGCCGGCATTTTATCCCTTTCTCCACAACCACTACAGTAAGTGAGTATACTGTATTCAATCAAAAGTATTTTGTTCTGTGGTGTTCATGTTTTTGTAAAAATCCCTTTCAAATAAAAAAGGTTCACATTCACCAAAACATCTGAGATAAATTCAAAACACAACTGGTAATATACAAATATAAACTCACAAAACATATGTACAATCTCACATTTCACGTGTAGAACCATATACTGTAAAACTCACAACACAAATTACAGCTATTAACCAAAGATTCAACATTACAATCATTTGTTTTTTATGATTTTTTTTTGTTGTCAAACTGCACCAATACATGTTCCGAATAGCAGTAGTAAGGCCTGCCAAATACTTCAGTGTAAAAGTTAAATGACTGTGAAACTGTGCCCGAGTAGTAACTGTATCTACAGGGTGACTTACACATTAGCAGATACTGCAGGTGAGAGCCAAAGTTCAATGGAAAGTGTTATCATGAAACACAAGAAAAGCAAAGGGAAACTAATGCTGCTTTAACAGCGTTACTGTACTGCAAATCACCCACAAACACAAGTTGTATACAGTTATGAATCCCTCTAATGTGAATGTTTAAGACTGAACGATGGAAATTCAGATGCAAGGAAAATGTTGGCACAAGGGCTTGTTCTTTGGCAAAGACTTAAGCCATGAAAGCATGTCTATAGACGCATGCTTATCGTTTACGCACAGCTCAGCAGCACACTGGTAGTCCATAAAAAGCTGAACTGACTGGAGGTGACGTCTTTATAGCTAGTGCTAACAGTATCCACACCACTGGAGAAACAATTCACAAAATGCTTTCAAAGAGGTGATTCAGTTGGATTGGCTGATCTACATTCTGTAAACGCTATGAGTGCCCTTAACTAAGGTTGTTCTTCTGCTTTTCATGTTAGCTACATTCACATTACAGACGTTAAACACAAAACACTGTCTGATCAACATGTCGGCTGAAACAATGGAGTGAAAGGCCGTATGACACCGAAGAAGAAGATAAGTTATTATTATCAGTTCCCTTAAGGGATTTGCTACTAGGCTAACAGAGGCTATTTTTAACAGGACTGTGGAGCCTCGTCTTTTCTATTTCGGAGATTTTGGGTGCAACAGCAAGACATGGGAAAGAGTCCTCCCACTGGAGGTTTGTTCTGTCATTTCTAGGGACTCCTGCACCCACAAACACACAACATTAACCACAGACTCTGAATTCTCCCACACACACACACACACACACACACACACATACACACGAACACAACCAAACAATATGACCCATTAATCTCCACAGCAGACAACTGGAGACGCTGCTCTGACATCCTTTTGGCTGAGTGCTTCCTCCAAAAGGCTCAGGCTTTTCCAAAGCTGGAAACTAATCAAACATAGAGCTGCTTCTGGCCTTAGGTTAACAAAAGCCCCTGTCAGGTCCTTGCTCCGCCACATGAGCCACGGAGAGCTTCACTGGCTTGGCACCAATGAGTGGATCAGGAGAGGGAGGATCAGCAAACTCTTCTTTCTGCAAAAGATCATCTTGTCCGGCTTCCCATCGGCATGCAGGCCCGGTGAGAATGTGGGATTTAATCCCAGGTGGATATCCTGAGCTCTGGAGTAGCCGGGCTCTCTCACCGCTGCTCTCATCAAAGACCAGTCCTATGAAGCAGCTAAACACATGTGATGAAAGGTGGGGAGCACGGTGACCTCGTCTGGTCATCAGACTGAAGTCCAGACACGACAACACTACTAAAATGAGACATCACAGAACCAGAGCACTCTAACACTCACTGACAGATACACCATGAGGATCCTGTTGTGAAGGGACTATAGATGAGCTGTGCAACACTCAATCCACAATAAGACAGCAAGGACGTTGAGGAGAAGGAGTGAAAGGAAATCTTTGCCCCTCTGTGGCGCATTATTCAAAAAAGAATCCTTTTCATAGATGTGGTATCTTTTGCTGTTGGAGTGGAGCATTTTTACATCCTCAAAGGCGTAGTAGGCTGCCATTGTGAAGTTAATGTCTCCAGAGGAGAGGAGGTCAAACACACAGGACTGAAAGTACAGGTCCTCCACTGGGAGCCGCTCTTTGCACTTGGCCTTGGCAGACTGGTAGGTGAAGCCCTGAGCCGCGGTGCTGCGGGGCCTTCCTGTGCTCTGGGCCTCCGCAGACCGAGCCTTGAAGTTTCTGAAGTCAATGCGCTGGTTGGCCGGGCAGCCGTGAAGACAGAGGTACAAGTCCTGGTCATCTCCTTCCTCCACAGAATTCACAACTTCCTCCGGCATCCGCACAGCAAAGGTCAGGTAGCGTCCGACCTGCCGCACCACGATGGTTGTGCCGATGTACCTGGCCTGAATCTCCACGTGCTGCCCGGGAACCTTCTCCACCACGCGCAGAGTGTTGGCTCCATGGCGATCCCCTCCGTTCTTGGAGCCATCTGCAAAAGCAGCCGGCAGCTCATCGGTCTCTGCGTGATACATCTTCTGGTCCACACATTCCTGGAAGTTCTTAAAGATGATTGTCAGCTGCAGGAGGACAGAAAGTCATTAACATTCAGCTTAAATGATCGTATGCGTTTGCCTTTATGAACCTCACAAATGCAAGTATGCCATGTAGTTAGGGTTGGATACAAAATCCTTGTTAACTGCAGTAGATATTAGCAGCAGATTTAAAAAATGGAAGTGCTTATACTTTTGCATTAAGAACAAGTTTGTTCAATATGTACCACAACTCCACTTAAGTGTCACATTTCAGCACTGGCTCAACATGCGGGAGGCCAAGGTAAACGCCCTCAAAAACACGAGTCTCGGCCATGTAAAATCAGGTCTCAGTCAGCAGACACAAAGGCGATCCATTCATAGCGCTGAAAACCTGCCAGTGAACCCCAGAACTATGCTGCAGGGAGTGGAGCGGGGCCAGGACGCAGCGATACACTCCGCAGCTAATTAAGTGAGGCTGGGCAGAGCTCGGTTTCATCAGGACACCATGAGCCATTGTCAGAGCAGCGATAGCAGGACAACATAGGGACTGTCAGACAGAGTAGGGGGTCTACAAATACTCCATTAGCTTTACAATTCAGTTCTGTCTCAATTGGAACCAACCGTCTGCCAACATTTCCCACCTATATTAACTTCTGTTTTTTCCGCCTGCTTTAAATGAAAACAATCAAATCTAAAATGCCTCTATTATCCCTTCATCAGAAAAAGGTAAAAAAAAAACAGACAGTTGTATTTGCTGTAGCGAATCAGCACAGAGCTCTACTAATGCAAGTCCTTTAGAAGAGGGTGCCTTGTTTGCACAGGTGGCATTGGCTGCTGCCTTGTTTTCCCTTTGTCCAGAATCAAGATCTTAAAAAAAGAAATCTAATTGGCTTCCAAGAACAGCAATATAAAAATGTCATTACTTTAAAAGCTCAAAACCCCACAAATGCCTAATAGAGTATCATTAAGAAGCCTTGATTGCAGAAAATTGTACTTTCTACAAATGTGATTAAGGACAAAGTCCTTTTATACTCCGTCTTAAAAGTTAACTTATGATACTCTGCAAAGAGGCTGAGGTCCACAATCATTGCTGTCAAAACGTTGCCAAATCTGGAACAACTCTAACTGAACTTGCCAAATACAAATACTTGTACTTCTTTGTTTTTGACCTCAAGTTCTACTAGAAAGGCATTTCAGGGACAGCCATCCAAACTAACCAATGTACCATTAAACAAAACAACAATAATGAAGAATGCACTGCTGATAAAGCTATGAAGGAAAATATATCATAATGTAGAGAAAATATCTAAAGTCCTGCAGACACAACATGTCTAACTGTAATGTGCTCTGTGTGTAGACTTCACTGTAAGTAGGCCAAGCATCAGCCTGAGCCATCTACAGTGAAAAGTGAACATGGAGCCTCATGTTAACATTTGATGCAGAACTGCTGTTATAATACTAACATATCATTTATAAAGCTTATCAAGATCTTTGCAATTGAGCAGGGTTTGGCTTCGTTATCTGTCATTATGGATCTCATCCAAACACTAACCAGAGTTCACAGTTTGTGAGAGCAGCTTCTCTGTCAAACAGACCACATGAAAGAAGAGACTCGCACAAACAAAAACACGAGCGGCTACAGGTTTCCATGCAGCAGCACTGACCAGAAGTCACCAACAACTAACATGGTAAATCAGTGCAGCAAGGTGCAAGTAATCACTTCAATTATATATGATTATTTAAACAATTATTTAGCCTGGAAAATGTCAGGAAATATTATAGAATGCTAATTATTTACCCAAGCAAAAGTCCTCCAGTCAATACCAAACCAAATGTACTTCCAGAACTAATTATTGCAGTATTAGCAAAGCAATTTTCTGTTGATTGTGGAGCTGAAATTTGCTTGATTTGACAAAATGTGTTTCATTTTTATCGTTTTATATGATTTGGAATATTTTTAAGTTTTAGACTGCTGGTCGAACAAAACAAGACTTATGTCACCATGGAAGTTTGAAATATTGTATGGATGCAGCTCTAGTTGACCAATAGAAGTGTTGTTTATCGCCTGATTGGACCACAATTTAGGACATCATTAAAGGACCCCCACCTTGCTTGTTGCGGTGGCCATAGACCCCGGCACCACAGGAGTGTTGGTCACCTGCACTGACAGGTATTTGTTGTGTATGAGCGGCCAGGCTCCTTCCACCTTACACGTCTGGAAGTCGTCGCCAAATGTCCGGAGGTGTGGGTCTCCGAAGAAGCCACAGTGGGTGTAGTTGGGTGGAGCCGTGTTGCGGGGGAGACTGCGCTCATAGTGGCACATTTCCGGGCCATCTGAACGCTCCTGGCTGTCAGGTGTGAGGGGCGGGGGTGGAGGAGGAAGTGCGGTGCGGGCACGTGGTTGGGATGTGGGCCCCTCCCTGGAGCAGTTGTGTTGGCTCATTAGATCCTCTATGCCATGCTGGGCAGAGTGGTACGCCAAGTCCCCCCTGCAGGTTCGTGCAGTCCGCCGCACACAGCTGTTGTACGCTCGCAGCGCAGTGCAGAACTCCTCCTCCGGTCCAGAGTTCGAGGTGGAGGCCCAAAATTCCGAATTACACTTCAGGATCTTACACTGCAGGCTCACTGTCAAGGAGGAACAAGACACAGTTTTAACACAAGAAGCAAACCAGATGGACACAATGTTATTCAAACACATGATAGTTTCGCAGAAAAGCTATTAATAGTAGTCTGTTATTGATGGTAGTTTAGTAACACAGATATATATAATACTAAATCTAAAACCAAAAAATCAGATGAATCATGAATGTTCACACAGCTATCGTTGGCTGCAGTGTCAAATTAAGTGTTCTTACATTACAGCAGTAATTACTTTGCCACATACTTTGTTTTGTAGATTAACTAGTTGGCATTTTGTCAGAAAAGCACAAAACACAGGTCTGAACCTCCCTTGGGTAAACCAGGATATATGATAACTTTGCCGTGTATTGTAGAGAAGTGCATTGACCTTTCACACCCTTTTGGTTCATGTAAAGTAAGAAAAGGCCTTTTGGGATCCTAATCTACACCTTTAGTGATAATATGCTGCTTGACCTTAGATTGTTGTCTCCTGCTTTATTTCCACATCCGGCCACTTATTAACACAAATGTTCTTCAAACATGTTTCAGGATGTCCTGTTGCCACACCATGTTTGAATAGTATTACCTTTGACTAATAAAGCATTAATTTAAACAGGCAGTGAGAGGTTTTTCCCAGTGTCTCAAGGGGGGAGCCATATCAACACTTTGAAGTCACACTTTAAACAATATCCCTCCTGAAAGCTTCACCGCAGCTCTCTACAACCCCCGTATCACCTCTCCGTTTACCACCCATTTGATAGATGGCAATAAACTAATCTTGATCTCAGCTATCAGTGCATTAGCACCTTGTTGTTTGACGGTAAGTGACTTTAGAGGAAAACTGATAAGGGGTTGGCACATATGCAAGGTGAGCTGAATGAGGTTTCCCCAGTGCAGAAAGTAACCAACCCACTGCAATCATCCCAGTCTTAAATGACAAGTTTATTAAGTCAATTTAAACACAAAAATGGGGATGTCTAATATCATATCACACTGCCATTGCAGCAGTTCACATTACTTTTTCCCCAAAACATTTTTAAATAGCTTTAATGCTGGACTTGAAACTGTTAAGCATGCACATTTAAGCGTAATTCAACTCTCTTGGAATTCTTTCGAGGTTTTTTCAGTTTCATTGGTGAATACACTTCTTTAAATGAAAGTCCTTCCTTAAAAAGATGACCTAAGTTAAAGTAAAAAATAAACAGATACTTTCAAGGAGCTATGTGAAATACTGAGGCATGCACCATCCCCCAAACAAAACAAGGGGTGAGGGCTACAACAGCCCCCAAAAGACCCCTCACTTTGTTTTGTCTTCCATTAATAAAATAACGTCCTGTGAAATAAAACCCTGACAACAACTAGGCTGCTTAAACTAGTCAAATGTTGTGCAGTAACGACATTCTTCTTCACTTTCAAGCCTGGTGTCATATTTTCCTAACTTTCAACCTTTTCCAGACTTTTGCACGTAAGCAATTTGCCCTAAATATGTGCAATTTGTAACCAACCAACTGATTTGCTGCGGTGAATTGTACATTTTTTGCAGTTTTTATTTTAAATGCAAGCTTCAGCAGAAACCACTCTTTTAGGTGCACTATGTAACAGTGTTGGAAAGTAACTAAGTACATCTACTCAAATACTTTGCTTAAGTACACATTTGAGATACTTGTACTTTACCCAAGTATCTTCATTTTATAACTCTTTGTGTACTCTACTACATTTTGGAAACATATTTTGTCAAAAATGTATTTCACATATTTATTTATTATTTATGAATTCAGATTTTGACACACAATATTTAGGAATAACTTGTTTTATTTGGTAGGCTATCTAGATTAAACCATCAAACATTATATTTAAGTAAGTTGAGTGGGTTAACAGGGAATTAATTGGCAGCAATTTTGATAAGTAGGCTGCTTTTGCCTTAAAATATATATTAAAAAAATTGAGTTTTACTTTTAATCCTAATACTTTAAGTACATTTCCCAATCGTACTTTACGACTTTTACTTAAGTACCATACTCCATGCAGTACTTTTACTTGAAATGTTGTATTTTTACAGTGTGGTATTAGTTGACTTTTACTTAAGTAAAGAATCTGAACTTTTTCCTCCACTGTATAACTCTACTCTTCCATTGTTCAATTAAATATATCGGCTCATAAATTGTGACCTTACCAAGCAACTTCGCAGCCTACGTTGAGAAAGTAGAACAACAACGATACGTTTCGACAATAACGTTTAACTTGTCATTTTGTTTGGTAAACCTTTTAAGTTCAAACATTTATATACAGTCTATGCATGGTAAAAACATGTTCGTGTGGGTTTTTAAAAAAACGTTTTCATTTAAAAGTAAAAAAAGAGGCATCTTACCGGTTGGGAAGAGTGAGAGAAACACCGCGAGGACTCTGCACAAGTCAAGCGCCGATGGTCTTCCCCTTTTCCCCATAACCATCCATCCAGCTCGGGGTCGCACTTCACTCCTCTCCCTGGTCAAACCCGATTAAGGAAGGACAGAGGAGAAGAGTTAGAACCGCCGTGAAAACACACAGAAAAGTCCATAAAAGGTGCCCCGTCTTCTCATTACTATCTTTAAGAAGTTGTTGTTGTTCGGTGCACCGTGCGGCTACAGCCGGGGACGCTAGCTAACTCGCAGTGCGGGACAAACCTCTGAGAGCAGCCAGGCAATCCGTCTTCCTTTTAGGGGAGTGTCGACAAGGTGCAGCCTCTGCGGGCCAGCGGACACACTGAGCCAATCACATCCGCCTGTTCTGCCCTTAAACCCCCTCTCCAAGTTTCAAATTACAACTCAATGTGCAGAATTGTTCGACGACGACCGTCTTCGCGGCCCACAAAGTAGTGGTGCACAACGCCGTGTAAAAGGGGCTTGATTTGCGGAGATCACAACAATAACCTCTCTGTGAAGGAAAAACCTGGAGAGAAAAACAGTGGCATCCCCCCCACTAAGCATGTAAACAGGAGGTAAGCTACCAACAATATAAAACAACACCACGTTTATTACTAAAGAGCTGTTAATAATGTGCTTCTACCGTTCATATCAGCACACAGCCTTGTATAAATAATGGACCCTAAAAATAGGTTTCAACTTACTTCATGTTTAATATTGAGGCTACAAGCCAAGCTAACCTCTTCAACCCCTCATACCCACCACTGTAGGTCAATCAAACTCACCCAGTGCAGCCACAATCTACACAAGTTTATTTATGTTCTAGTGGGGGTCCCAATGTTTCTAAAGATGCCAAATGTGTCATACTGAATGTTGAAAATGTACACAAAAGTGGTGCTGAAGAACAAACTACCCGCATGCAGTCTCCAGTTTGAATATTTCACCAAGTGTACACATCATGTCTGACATTTGAACAAGCTGTTCTATTATAAGGGCTGCCTGCAACTAGCTATTATGTTAGTTATCGATACATCTGCTCATTGTTTTATTTATTACTTATTTTGTCTATTAAATGTGAGACAATCAAAGTTTACCAAAGCCAAAACTAACATTTTCAATGTGGTTGTTTAATCATGCCAAGAGGCCAACAACACCTATATATTTAGTTTACTATTATTATACATGACAAAGTAAAGCATAACATCCTCACTTTAGTTTTGACAAGGTAGAACCATAGCCAATTATTTTTAACCAATTCTCAAAAGAGTGGCCAACGGGGTTTTCTGTTGCTTGAGAAATTGATCACTCAATAGTTTTAGTGTGTCAGACTATCAGACAAACTACAAGCCAACAATAAATGGATTTTAAGGGTTGTAAGGTAAATGAACCCTCAACACATAATCAATCATATCAAACCAAATATCAAAGGAAAACATTTAAAGAACATTAGCTTGAACATTTTAAAAGCCACTGTGAAATATTATGCCTGTAATTATATAATATAAAACTCAACATCATCTGTGTGTTCTCAATAAAACCTATAGCGCTTGATGGAAATATTCTACTTTTCAGTGATGGCAATACTTTCCATTAACCCAGCAGCATGTAACTATTTAACTTGCAAACCATACCACAATGTGTTGCTGCAGTTTAAAACGTCACATCAGTAAATTAAGTTATCAAAGCCAATGTAAAAGGCAGCTCTAGGAGTGATTTGTCTTTTGAGTAGTGATAAAAATGCTGGACTTGTAAGATCGTAGTTTTAGCATGTTGGCTTAAAGGATTAGAGACATTTCCTTTACTGGGCCGAAGAGCAGATGATCTACATTGAGGTTGCACAAATGACACATCACTTCTGACTTTGACTACGATTTAAAGGAACATTCTATTAGAAAGATGGCCGGCTGACGGCTGTACAGTATTTTTCCATAGAGCGTTGAATGTCTTTGTGAATGCTTTCTCTCTCGTGGATGATGGATACGTTCATGTACAATGAGGTCTGAGCCTACACATGTTTTCAACAAGGGTGGCCCCGGAAAGACTCATTCCCCACTCTATACCTAACATTCCCATCTGAAATGAATGACTGCAGCTGTAAGGCACAAGCTGCTCTGTGATATGTTTTGATGAACTGTTAAATATTTTTGGTGTTTAGTAGCAACAATGGATAAAGAACCAAACTCAGGAATGACATTATAAGGGCTTTTGATGCAGATATCTTGTGATTGATTTAGTCGCCTAAAAAGCTCAAAATCCTTGTGTGTATATATCACATCTAGAAAATATTGTTGCAGATTGAAAATGTGAAACCTGCTTGCAAACGAAGG
The DNA here is from genome assembly GCF_902827175.1 of Gymnodraco acuticeps. Lineage (NCBI taxonomy): Eukaryota > Metazoa > Chordata > Actinopteri > Perciformes > Bathydraconidae > Gymnodraco > Gymnodraco acuticeps. Next base: position 1,387,573 of record NW_022990889.1, on the reverse strand, counting down.
TGCAACATGTCTGAATATTATTCAGTATCATGGGTTTTTATGACCACGTTCATATTATTTGTCAATTAATTGACTGTGTTAATGTCTTGGTTGACTAAGACATCTTTAGCCAATTAGTGGTTTATGAATTGTCTTTTTTATTAACACTCATTCATCATCAAAAGTTAATTTGCATGCATTTCTGTTTAAAGTAAGCTCTTTAGTAATGGGCATTAAGAGTTACGTGTGCATGACGGCCTTTCTCTGAGATTGAAAATGAAACTGGAGAAACAAATAATGTTACATTTTTACATCAATGGAAAATTACTTATTTAGAAGTCCATGACCCATTTCTTTGGTTAGGATATTTATTCCTTGTTTAAAAATATGATTATTTTTATCATTTCAACTGTTATTTAGTTCATTGTTTTGTTCCGATCAACAACAAACTATTAGCCACTATGGATAATCAATATAATCGGAAAAGTAATTTATTTAGCATAAATGCCAAACAGTCTCCAGTTCAGCCTCTCAAATGCAGGGATTCACTGTGTTTCTTTGTTTTATATATTAGCTCATATTTACTTTAAATAAAATGTCCACAGATTAGGAGCGGTTTGTTGTACAAAGGAAGCCATTTGAAGACATCACCTTGAGCTCTGAAATCTGACGGCCATTTTGACAATGTTCTTACATTTGATAAAGTTACCTAATAGAGAAATAAGATGCAGACCAAATTCTCACTACAAAGGCAAATTGAATTAGACTCATTACACCACCATAACAATTAGGTTAGACCTCTTCTCTTCCATAGGCTTTGCTCATCAAGTGTCCATCATGCCATCAGCTGTATTGTGTCCATTGGATAATAGTTAATGACCAACCAATTATAAGATAGATTGCTTTTAAATCAAATTAGTTTACTTGTATGGGTTTAAATCTCCATGTAGTGGAAAGACAACAATTGTATAAATGAGGATCTATATAGACATCCAGCACATCATGTTCTCCACATGCTGTGTGTGGTAGGTAAAAGTGATTTATAACAATACAACATCTCCATTAATCCAGCAGGTAATCCAATGACGTTTAAAGGTGTGCTGCTTTAAATCTCTAATACTTGCCAAACCTCACACAGTTCTCACATTTTCATACTAAACATGATGTAATGAAGTAATATTCATCTCGTATTGATGTTAAATTGTGTGTACAATAGCATACATTTATTATATTGCATCTGTGTTGACGGTCACTGAGGACTGAGCCTCTTTTCCAACAGATGGCGCTTGTTAGGAGCTCTGATATGAAACCTCAAATCATGACACAAACGCACATGGCATTATGAGGACAACCAAACCTGTCATTACATTTGAGCTTTATGGACAGCTCGGTTATTGGTCTAATTACATGCTGTCATGCAATTAGGATTTAAAAGGTGTAGTTTAAATCTGCAGCCAGCAGGCGCATTTGTCCTGTTGCACTGCTCTACAGAAGATACTCTTTTATACATGTCAGATGGACAACTGAATCTGGAGTAGATTGTTCAAAAACCCTAGAAATATGGTAAATTAAATAGTGCTGCGTTCTTTAATATCTGACGGCACAAGTGAATACAGTGTTTATGCACATTTGACTGACACCAGCAAATGGATCGAATTCTTAATATTGCAGCTCTCCTGACTGCAAATATCGTGTAGTAAAGTAGACACATTTAAGGACATAGATACAGTTTAAAACCAAAGCAAGCGAACGAAAAACTGACAAGACTTCTGCGTAAACATGAACTTAGATAATGTTGGTTAAAATTCAAAATAAGTCTCCAAACCAACCTTGGCGACTGCATGGGCTCTTCGCGACTCTGGAGTCCTGCAGGAATCCGGAGGACAGCGAACAGGAGTGAGAGGGAGCACACTCCTAAAAAATCTCCCCCTTTAAAAAAAATAAACCTCGTACTGTGTGTCAATGTAATCCGAAATCAAACGCACTCAGTGGCTTTCTGAGTGTTAAATCCCGTCTGTGCATGATGTCCAACGATGTGCCTCTCGCTGAAATGAAAGTGCTTTTCTTCTTGTGAGTTGGGATTCATTTAAGAAGCCACTTCTCGCACCCGGGGTGGACTCAGATCTCTGCAGCCATTGCTAAACTCATTTGACTATCGATCGATCGGCAAGCAGACATTATGATAGATTAAGTCCAGTAATTGCCCTCATCCGCGCGGTGAATCCAAATTGTTAGTTATGGTCGACGTCGGGGAGAGAAGCCCTGAGGGCAAAGCTGCTGCTGCTGCTGCTGCTGCGTACGGCTCGCTGTCTGGATGTTGTGAAACGGCTAGTTAGAAAGTGTGAGAGAGACAATGATCGGCTCTGCATGACGCCACTGGGAGCCCCAAATCTCAGCTGCAAACACCACCACCCCCCCCCCCCCCCGTTTTCCAGCTAGTTGTTCTCTCTTTGGGAGATAGAAGTCCACAGATTACGGTCTAAACATTTGACTTGAGAGTTGTGAAGTCTTATTTTTCTGTCACAAGCAAGTGAAACTAAACCCATGTCATGTCAGCTTCCCATGTCATTTTCTTGATTTGTTCCCCATTTTCTGCCTTATTACAGAATCCTTCTGCAAGATCAAGATAGAAGTTTCTAGACCTATTATAACACACACACAAGCGTTTACAACTCATTTAAACTGCTACTTCATTTACACATTGATAGCTTTTTGAATTTCTAACATAGCACCAATTGTCAGAACTAAATGACCAGATAACCTTTAGCACACTCTCTAAATTACAGGTTGGAAAAAGACAAATCCATAATAATCAGGATTTAATGGAGGATCAGGTGGACAAACGCTTTGCAGCAGGGAGGAGGGGGCGGGGGTGGGTGGGTATGCTCGTATGCTCAAAGGCAGAGAGGGCTGCATGGGGGCTGCACCTGTGTTTTAGGATCAGACGGCATGCAGGAAAATACCACCACAACCCCCTCTTTCCTTTCCTCTTCAGCTTTTCCAACCTCCACTCCATGGTTCAACATAACTGGTTCTCTCTGCTCCAGTTTCTCTGTGATCAGGAAAATCCATCACACCAGGGAGGGGAGAGATTTTCTGACTGAAGTAGCACAATGACCAATGCGGTGTTCTCACTGTCTGTCAGGCGGGTATTGGATATGCAGAATCATGCAGCAATGCAGAGCTGATGGTTAAAACCGCTGTGATTTCACCTTCTATCAACACTGGAGTCGTACACGTTTTTAGCATGCAGCTACCGGATTGAGCTGTCACATTATATCATGCCTTGGTGCATCCAGCAAGATTCTGACCCCTGTAATCTGCTCGTTTACTATCACAGCCCAGACCTGCCCTCTCCAGATGGCCACTGAGAGGCAGCATATTTTGCATTGATGTAACATAAGAACATGAAAGAGTGACGCCCCGGTGTGAAAAGAATGGTTTTGGAGGTGCCGGATTCCGGCCCCATCTCAAACACAGCTGGTCTACTTGCTGCCTCACTGAGGTATTATGGCGAGTTATCAAACAGATCTGCTTTACACTTACATATCACTGGATTTGAAAAACAGTTATTTTGTGTTGTGGTTCAGTGTCTGCTGCACCATTTTACAGAAGAAATCAGTTAGTCAGCCATGTAACTATTACAGACTGAAATTAAAGAAGCATTCCGTAATGCCTGTCCTTGGGGTTCTTTGTGATTTTCTTTAGTAGCCTGTGATGTAGTCCATTATGAAAATATGTTAAGCTAAGGCTGCCTCAGAAAATAAAACGTAAAAATTGAGGAAGAAACAGAAGACAAATCTGCTAGACAGCAGAACATTTCTGGGAGACCAATTTATATATAAAAAAAAAAAAAAAAGAGCTTCTTGATCCTGGTGGAGACATTTGTTTTTTAAACCTTGTGATAAAGAAAGAATATATGTCTATAAAAGACTAGCTTACTGATAGATATTACTCAAACTTTCCTGACGCGAATGGGATAAAGTTGCTGCAAGATTCCTGCAATATGATTTATCATAAAACCACAAACTGTCAATTCAGCAAATGTATTTAAATCTTGCTTCACTTTGGTGATTTTTCCAGACCATCTCATTCTGTACTTTCCCACTGTAGGATTAAACCTTAACTGTCTCTTGTACAAAAATAACCATCATTTCAGATGCTGATCACCAGTTAAGCATAAATCCAGCCTACTGAAAACTCATTCAGTTGAACTATCTTTTTTTCTTTTCTCAAAGCTTTGTGTCTCGGTCCAGATAATTTAAGGTTTTCGTGCTAAGCAAATGATTGTGCGTATAAGAAATGTGTCTCAACCGCTGGCCAGATGTTTGAGGTGGATGACTAGACATGCGAGAAACTAGTCAGCGATGGCAGTATTTCTGAGTGAGACATAGATTAGTAAACATTGTGTGCTCCTGCTGACCTTCCCGTTGCTGTTTGAACTCCCACAGCATAACAATTAGCTTGTCATGGTGCGTTCAGCCTTTTTTTCCTGAGGTGTCACACTGCATTGTGTTTTAGACGGACCGGTTGAGATTATGCAGACACATCCTCCTGTGATCATTGTGTCACCAGAAGAAATATGTTGTTTTATCTGTTAACTTTTCAACACTTAAACCATAGTTTCCCTTGTCATGTGGAGTTGTTGGTAATTTCAAACATGTAACCTTTGATAGAGATGAAAAGATAAGTCCTTACATTGATAACAGCAATTATTTTGTTAATTAACCATTAAGTGATTTAATCTACTCGGTAGTGAGAATTGGCTAATTGTCTTTATCATATCATATCGGGCTTTAAAAATCAGATTCTCAATTAGTTTTCTTTATAATTACAGCCTAAAAGAACCAAATCAGTCATTTAGCTCTAGAGGGACATTTCAGATTATGCAATACATTCTCACCATTTATACACTTTATTAACTTTTCCATGGCCTACTGTGGCTTATGTACTTGAGTGTAATTTATCAGAGGAACAGTTCTATAAGGTGCCCCTAGAGCTCAATGCAAGGCAAATTCAGGCAACACAAATAAATGAGAACAATATTATCACACATTTGACAACACTAATCCCAGCATTGAGAAAACCGCCTTGCCGACTTCACAAGACAGATTTGACGACACGTGTTTCTATATTTATTAAAAAAAGGCTCAGATACTGTTACCAGAGGACACTTAAAGGTGGGGTATGTAATTTATTTCAGAAACACCTTTTTGTTATATTCCATGGAATGCTCTTAACATCCCGATAGCAATGAATATATTAAATGCTTTGACAATAAATACATAAAAAAATGTCATCTGTGGAAGCCGTAGCACGACCAATCATTTTAGCCGGCCCGGCTAAAGTAACTGGATGGCCTACCTGCCTGTCAGCCTTCCATCTGTGCACAAACTTATCTCGTGCCCTCATTGGTCATGTGCACGTTCGTGTGTGTTGGAGGAGGGGCTCTGTGAGGAAGTGGCAGATTTTTTCCGGTTGTGTATTTTCAAATTCTAACTTCGAGCTGGTTTCTCCAAAATTACCTACCCCACCTTTAAAAGTTGTTTTAAATTTGGGAAGTTGGAATTTATCACTGATTGCATGATTTTAGATATTATATTACAGAATAGAGTATAAGGCTAATGCTAGGTTAACAGCAGATAACAAAAATCAAATGTTAAAATTATCCCACATTTTTTTTCATTTAGGTAATTTCCAACACCACTTATTAGAATAGATTTTATAGAGTATACATTTGCATAAATAGAGCAAAGCTTACAGCGAGGCTTCTATAGCAGTCCGTGCCATGCATGCTCACAATACAGAAAATGACAATCGACATATGTCTGCTCTTTTTAATGACACATGCATTTTATTGTATTCTCTACTCATCATAAAACCATGTCTGTGTGAAATAGTATCCATTCCATTTATGTTACACATAAACTAAATGCATATCCCTCAGTGTGGACTATTCTATTGCTGGCTTAGTATTACAAACTAAGACATATCTTGGAGAACGCTCATATATATGATTGAAGAGACTTTAGTGTTTTAAATTAACCTGTTACTGCCAAAGGTTTCTCCTCTTTTAATGGCTGTTAAATTAGAAAAAACAGTTAACCAGGGAGAGTCCCTTGGCATTCAGTGAAAATACAAATGGACAAAGATCAATGCTTCATGTACATGATTGCCATTCAAAAAGAGGGGGTAGTGCATCCAGCAGCACCCTCTTTGGTAATAAGGTGTGAGCATGAATTCAAACAAATCTATTAGGAGGTGATATGTGGGGCTCAGACACTGTGTGGAATTACTACCTCAGTCAGTAGTAACAATATGAATGCTTGCAAATTGGCCTGTTCGTGCACACAGAGGAATGGGCTTGAATGTGAAAACCCTCATTACAGATTCTCCTCTCTCATTTAAGCAGAGAAGAATAGTTTATTCTCTTTGTCTAAAGCCAGTCTACAATCCAGGGAGAATTATGCACACTGTTTAATTCCAGACATGGACCGAACTAGACAGAGTGTGTACGGACAGCAAGACAAATAATTAGCTCCGCTGCCAAACATGACGGATCTGAGTGAAAGAAGCAACACTCCAAGCCACATTTTAGGGAGCACCATATGAATGAAGATCTGCTTTAGACCCTGGATGATCATCACAATTTTGCACTTGACAGGGTTTTATAAAAACACACATGCTGGTGGTGAGCCGCCATGACTCCATTAGTATGCAAGATGCCATAAATGCAGGAAAACTGAGGCTTATCTCAATAAAACACCTGCCTTTTTTAATTTCCTGCTTCTGGAATCCTGTGCCGAAATTGAAGGACCATCTAAATATCCAGTTTATGAATATGAAATTAGATAATGCTTTTCACCGCACACTGTGAAATGCTTTTCTGGCAATTTTATTTATACTTAATCACAACTAATCCGTCTCAGAAATAATAAGCAATGTTGGCATTATGCCTTATTTGCCTTTACTGTCACAAAAAACAATCATTGCATGTTTGTTTTGTATTTTACACAGACAATAGAACAGGGTTGCCAACTCTCACGCATCTGGCGTGTGACACACGCTTTCACTCTCAATCTCACGCTCTCACGCTGCCCAAACTATTCTCACGCCAAAAACAAGATGAACCGGCGATCGTTTTTGGTTGGTTATTTACAATGTTGAGTTGACAGCTGCTCAAGCTGTCGATCCGCTCCCTCCCCGCCCCCACCACTCTTAACAACGTTAACAGACAGCAGAGCAGTGGGAGCCGGTTGGTCAATCCCCGACCCGTATTGCGCATGCGCAGATCTAAGATCCAAGATCCAGTAGAAATGATAAAAAAGTAAAAGTCTGCTGCTTATTGTTCTACTAGGCCAAAATAGAGTCAAAGAGTATATGAGAGTGAGTGTGTTAATATATTTGGCAGTTTGGAGTAAGTCTGTAAGTCTGTAAGTCTCTCATGATAATTAATTTTGTTGGATTCATTTTCCCGGAAATTATTGCGATAAACGATAATATTGTCGGCACCGTTTTATGACCATTTCAGACCACTGACATAATGATAATATATAATAATAATTCAAGTACATCCTTTCAAACTGCTAGTCACATCCTCATGTAAATGGCAATGTATCGAGTTCATTTTTAATTAGCGTACGATAAGTCAATTAATTGCTTATCGCGACAGGCAAACAATAAAACAGTGGAAACAAACATGTGTTTGACTTTCATTAGTGAATGAAACTTTGTGCCCTTTATAGTCTGTGTCCAATATTGTGTATTTGTATATATTGTATATATATCCTATATGCTAAGGTCCCGCTGCTGACACAATAGCAGTCATTTTGTGCGCATATGTGTAATTAAACCCATGATATCAAAATCTCACTCCAGCCAGGTACCCAAAGTTGGCAACCCTGCAATAGAAATATGTCGTCCAATTCAGAATTGTATGACTCGCATTTAGTTTTTAGACTACATGGATAATATAATCATGTTAAAGCACACTCCTATTTTAAGAAACCTATTGTATTCTTCACTGTCGCCGCTGTATTAGCATTACTTATTTTAGCATGCTTCTAGCTGAAAATTCTTTGTAGCTTCCCCTTCATCTACACTCTGGTTATCCTTGACCCGTGTAAATGCAGGGCAACGATAACACTGACAGAAGTACGAGCACCGACTTTATCACAACAAGCGGATTCACAGTCTCAGCCCTGCTAATTGTATTTTGTGCATTTTGTGAACGCTGCCAATGTCAGCCAGCCTGAATTCTTCACGGCTCTTTTATGTCTAGGTTGTTGAACTTTTACTAGAGTTGTGCAGTGTTGTCCTGTATGCACAGCTGCGGGGGCTACGTCCTGCCCTTCCCTTTGTCCCATCTTGTCACAATAGCTGTAGAGGAAAGCTCAAGTTTTTGCAGGTGCCAGCAAATTATCTGCTGCCCCAAATTCAGTTTACAGCTTTCATGCTCTGCTGATGGTGAGAAACAGGAATCAGACCGGTTCTTTTTAAGCTGCACGGGGAACCTGGTGCATGTTGCGTTTTCTTTTGCCTGAACGTTTATCACATGCATAAACCTACATTTTCTTTTAGAAAAACATCACAATGATGAAATCCAATAATACACCATCTGAAATGAATTCCTAGCCAGTCTAGTCAGTAGATCTTCAGTATTGTGGGACTGTTGGCTTGCAAGTTTTTTATTGTTCACTTCTAATCCCGGCTGCTTCTAGATCTGTCTCTTTATTACTTTGACCACACACATTGATTTTAAAGTACTCAAGGCAGGGTTGCTGCTCCTACTGTACTTACCACACAACTCTTTCTATCTCGCATTTTAATACAACAATTCCTTTTGAATTTAAGCCATTTTAGACCATCATTTCATGTAAAACGTTTGGCCTAGTTTCTTCCTATGTCTGTGCTTTAATGTACATTTAATTTGCAATATACTGTAAATTGGTAGTCTTAGTTTAGTTTTTAGTTTTTTTTAGAGAGTGTAAAACCAAAGAAAATACAAATGAAACAAAAGGTGATACAGACATGATACAGTACTATACAAATGAATGCAATAACAAAACGAAATATTTAATTAATAATTGAATCATCTGTAGTATCTGTAGATTGTCTGATATCAATAAACAACAAAGCTTTAGCTAATTACACGTCCGAAAGGGGTCGGAAGAACTTATTTAATCCGACCCCTTCTCCCTTTTTTATTTTTTTTAGTTTTAAGTCATAATTATGGTTATAATTATAGTTGCTCGATTCAAATTATAAAACAATCCTTCCAGCAGTGTAATTGTGTCCTCAGCGAGCGGAAGCAAATACATTTGCAATTCTTGGGCCCTAGAAAAAGATAATTTCCATGCTGAAATATTTATAGTCTCCTTAAAACAGTTGGAATGTGGAACTCAGTGGTGGCTGAAAGAACAGATGAATCTGAAACTCATTAAGATGCATGCTATCTGCTCAGCAGGGCAAAGAGGAGCTATTTCCTGCTAGATGCTTCCAAACATGTGGGAATGCCTCTGTGTACCGAAGACAGCAGGGCCGCAGCACTACTAAATGTCATCCATGTTCATATCCCTGTGCAGTCTTGTAGTCCACTCCATCTTTGTAAATTGTGCGGTTGTTCATTAATGAGCTGTGGAAATGTCAGCGCTTTGGGTTCAGATTAATTGAAGAGCTCACAGACGTCTAATTACAGGAGAAAGATATCCCCAGCCCTCAGAGACAGTGTGCCTTCAGCCGCCCCCCGAGGGCTCAATGATGCTTTATTGATCATAATTTGTAAAATGATACCGTAATTTCCCCGTCTTGGCTGTTGCAACAAAAGCAGGTTAATTGGATCAGACCCGTTAATAGGGGGGGGGGAAATTAAATCTTGGTGCTGAACAAGCTATAAAGGTTTGATTTGTTATGCCTTAGCTCGAGGATTGTGCTTAATATGCAATGGGGTTAATTAACCGTGAGTTGAATGGTTGTGAAGCTCCACAGCGCGGCCCCGCCCCCGTGGTTGTGATGGTGTCTGGTGATTGGTCAGGTGTTTGACCAACAGTGGAATGGCGATGGAGGCTGTTGATGTTTTCCTGACGGCCCTTCATGGCGAGCGCCTCACACAGAGTGGATTTCCTGAAAAGTTGTGAAACAGGAGGAGACTCGAGGCCCCCCAGGAAACAAAATCCCAATTCCAGAGCCAGAATAACATCAGTGAGTCATAGTTGCCTCCAGGCCACATTGACTTTATCTCTTCTGTCTCAACATGCAGGCCGGTCCTCTCACCAGTAACTTTAATTAAAGTAAGAGTAGGAGTCGCCACATATTTAACCTCATCCTAATATGTCTCTACAACTGTATTATTTGTAATGCATAATCCGTTCATTCAAATTGCACAGGGTTTGAAGTCGAGATGTAGATCTATCTGATGGTTTATAGCTATATTCAAATAAGGTGCCACCGTTGGGTAATACAACTGAAATACTATGAGAAAATGATTTACAACCTCCCCTTGTCATGTGGCAGTTAAGTTACACTTAGGGAAAAGAGCAAACGTGGATGTTGGTTTTCATTTCTCTAGGTAAACTGCGATCAGTCTGTATGTCTCTACTTGCCCATGCATTGTCTACATTTCCTCTCATCTGGGGCAATCAAAGCAAACTAGGAAAGAAACATACCTTTGGTTGATGAAAACCTAATGATGACAAATGACACATTAAGTAAAATAGGTTGCCTTTATGAAAAGCTGTCTTGTGTTCTTCTGACAGACACGTACTGTAACTGTCAGGGCAAGCAAATCACCTAAAACATTGGCTGACAAGAAAGAAATAAAGTAAGTATCTCAGTTAAAAGAATGTTAGTACTGTTTCTAAATCAGCTTTTCAGATGGGTAAGAGCGACACCATAACAGATACAAAAAAAACAGCCTTAGCATGCACTGTTCTTGACCTATGCAACCACTGAAACATTGAGCTGCCAAATTAGCTTCGAGGGTAGAAGAAGCGTCCAAAAAGGCATGTAGCTACAGTAACTGAGTGTATACATGTCAGGAAACTGATATCACAGACCCAGCATCATCGGTTAAAGCAGTGGTTCCCCCCCAACACAAATAGTCAAGTAATGGGCCAAGTTAACATTTATTAAAATACATCAATATGAACGTGAGCATTCCTTTCAAAAAAATAAAAAAATCACTTTGCTAGAACAGTGATAATAAAACAATTCTCCATAATTCTGTGTGGTCAAAAAAAGAAATACAATTGTGCAATCCCTTTGCTAGAACAATAAGTTATAATACTTTGCCACTTTCCAATCTGTGCAAAAACATGAAAAGAAAGAAAATGCTGATATATTTGGCAAAAAAAGCGTGTGTTATCACAGCATTAGTGGCTGCAATGAGCCTGTTTGGCACTGCACATTTCTTCAAAACGGGGTTGCAGGCTCAGTGGCGGCCCCAGAGATTTCTTTTGGGGAAGCTGTGGGGTAGCTTGATGTTTCATAGAGGGTGCTCAAACATTTAGGGTTTCCCATTAATGTACCGGGCGCTACAGTGGAATTTTCTACTGCAACAATCCCCACGCAAATACACAATGTACCCGCGACTGTTACAATGAAGGCTCGATAATCAGCTCACGGCATATACTGTAGGTGTAAGCAGGGGTAAAGTGCTATTTTTATAGGTAGTGTGTGGACTGTGGACCTCACATAGGGGGGTCCGGGGGCAAGCTCCCCCAGGAAGATTTAAATATTGAAGTTAAATGCATCAATCTGGTGCACTTTGAGAGCAAAATGAAGAGATCTATGGATACCTCTCTCAACACCCATTTGAAACAGAACCGTAAACAGATTTACTTTTTCTTTATGGATATTTTACAAATCACCCTTTTAAACTTTATTCTTTTTTTACTGTCATATAGTATTTCATACCCGTTTTTCATTTATTCTCTTGTTTTTTTATAACTATAATGATCATATAAACGTGTGCCTCGGAAATAATTGTTTACATTAATCGTGACCAAAATGTTTGAGACCCACTGAGATAACATAGACTAAAGTTAACTATCTAAACACTGAGAGAGTCCTTTAGTTCACTGAGCCTCTCAGTCTGACAGGAGAGGACTCTCCTCCACCTTGTTGTTGAAAAAGCTCCTTATATCCGTTAGCGTAGCTCTCTAGCACCAGAAGCTAACAACAACGATCTCCGGTACCGGTCCTCTCTCTCTCGCACGCATACAAAATGGCTCGTTCCACACACACACACACAGCCGAGCTTGAATTAAACACATAGACCCAGACATAATTGTACTGTACTGTATCATATTATTTTCGAATCAATAATTTTTCTAATTATGATTTATTTAAAAAAAATTGTTTTTAATAACCCCCCTCCCCCCTGTCATGCCTCTGCGCCCCCCACTTTGATAAACACTGGGTTAAAGGCACACTACTTGAATAAAGCAGTACACGCCTCAATAAATTATTCTTTTTTTTTATCACCAGGAAACAATTTCGATGTAATGGATTTCTTTTAAATCAATTGCACAGTTTCCTAAATGTCCCCTGAAGCCACGGTGGACAGTTATTTGCCTGAGGCAGAGCCTAAGCTTTGCCTCTGGTTACTCAGCTGGAGCATCCAGCTATCCACTTAGCACTTTGCTAATATGTCCGGCACCCTGATATAAGCAGGAGCTGCCACTTCAACTGCAGGTGTGAGTCTGGAAATAGCTTTGTGTGCTTTTTGTGCACTGGCTGAACAAGAAAATAAAACGACTTCCCTTTCAATGTACATATTTTACGGATCTACAAAGCCATTGTGTTAAACTCTATAATGAGCAGGAAATTACATTTTGTGCTTTCAAAGGTAGCGATGGGTTCAAGTTGCCATAAACTGAACAAACAAGCAGCAGAGAAGTGAGAGGTTGGTGACAGATAAGACTACATTCCTGCGACTCAAAAAGTACGTGGCCTTCCTGTTTCCTCTGAATATCAAACCACACCTGGAGGTGCACGAGACCTGTCCAAGTATAACTGGTTTCCACAGCCTCAGGGCCCTTTTTACTCTGACAATAACACTGTGGTGCATAACGCTGGCTTCCTTATTCGTTTAAATGAGACCACTGAATTGGCACAACGGGGGTTCATGTTGAGGAAGCCTTAGGCAAAAGAAGAAAAAAAAACACAGGGTGTCATTGTGCAACACACTGCACTGAATACCGGGGAATACCTCCTGGTGCGTTACTTTCAGCATTTCAATTGAGAGGGAAAATCTTGCTGCTGCGATTTAGCTTCCCCAACTCGGCAGTTTCTGAGCTTTTGATAAACCTTTCATCTTTATGTATTGATTACATCTTTTTCTTACACTGTTCAGGGACACCAATGACAATAATATTGTTGTTGTATTAACTGTGTGAACTTAAAGAGAACCAATAAGAAAGTATGATTGTTCCGTTCTTTTTTATTTAGCTCAATTCATTGTGTTGGTGATGAAATGTAACTGTCAGTGATGGAGACTCCACCTCGATGATGCCAAGATTCGTTGCCACCTTTTAGTTTCTCTTCAAAAGTGGGAGATGTTGAAGTCAGAATTACAACTTGCAGTCTTGCGTTCATTTTTTCCCCACTTGAATGCCACAGAAATATACTCTTTCAATCTCAGAAGAATGGTGTTTGAGGTCATGGGGAGCGCTAGATAGCTTTTATACGCTAGCAAGTGTTGGTGTTGTGAGGCTGTTTGCTAGCTAGCAGCTGTTAACTGTGATTTTGTCAGCATGCTTCAACTCAGTGTCTGGTACCCCTACATACAAATAAAATCGAAATGTAAGGAAGATTGCAGACAATTTCTGTAACTTTCAAAACGTGTTAATCTTTCAAGCAATGCCAGTTCATGCAGTGATGGGCCAGGAGCTTGAAAGTAAGAAGAGTTAGCAGTTTTTTTTAAAACTTCTACGAGTGCAACATGGTTGTGCTCAGGGCTAAGCAATCAATCCATGGAATAGTTTGAAACTGTTAGGAGCTGGACAAACACACTTTAACGTTACTAGCTAGTTCTTATAACCTGCCAAACAGCGTTTCACCTAAACAGCAGCAGGTGCAGATTAATTGTGGTGCAGTAGAATCTTTAAGAGAATCTAGCTTACATATAGGCTTGTTAAATGTACGAATCAATTTGTTAGAGACTTCTGGGTGTGCTTAAACTCATCTTTGTAGCATTGATTGTGTTGTAACTTACTGAAAATGAGCTACATTTGTTAGCTACATCTGCAGTTTAAAAAGGGGGAACAAGTCTTTTCATAAAGTAAAATGACTCCTTTGTCTCAGCACAGAGGATGCATAGTGTTTTGGGTGACTTTTCCAGATGGCTGACACATGCTCATTTGCTTTCCAGCTGCTATCAGTCTCTTTTTCACAGTAAGGTGATCCTCGCTTGTGATCCCAGCTGTATCTTTGCAGCAAATTCCAGGGTATCAGCAGTCAAACACTCAGCGTCTTTTGAAAAGCACTACCACACCCCATCCATACACAAGAGAATAAAACATTCACGGACACTGATTTAATTTTTACGATTAGTTTCTTTAAAAATAGTCTTCTTTAGGGTGTGTCTCTTACACATTGTAGCTAACTTCAGCATGTATAGAACTGGAAAGAGCTCTGAGTCAGTCAGTGCACTCGATGCAGAGGAAATCCAAAATCACTCTCCCATTTTGATAAGACCGTCAATTTCTGTCAGATCCCAGAGCCAAGAATGAAGTCTGCCTTGCAAAACCCAGAGAATATGCCCAAACGTGTCCTAGCATTTTAACAGTATTGATTGACGGAATCGTCTGCTTTTCTATGTAGATCCGAAGCATTTGTAGTGAACTGTTGACTTGAGGGAGATCTATTGTAGAATGCAAAATCCTGTTTTTCTCCCCTCACCTGATGCTTTTCTAAAAATCTATACCTATTTGGCAAACCAACATCCACTACAATACCCAAAGGGCTCACTCGTATTATTTTCAAATACCCTGGGTTGCTGGGCATTTTACTTCCTCTTGCTTAATTCTCCCAGTGTCTGTCAGATCCAGTCATTCTTTAGCATTTGCATTTAGACACATACCTTTCCTACAATACTTTTCTTTTCATTTACCAATTCCTTGTTTTTGCACCTGGAAAAATGTTGTCACAATGCAGCAGGCTGACAAACAACTGAAGTCCTGGTTTCACACAGGCAACTGTCAGCCAGTATAGTTTTAACACAATGGAGGGTGGACAGAAAAAACTCTTTCTAAGGCATCAAATTGGAATCACACAGCTCAAATAAGACCAAGCAGGGAGGACTCTCAGATACAGAAAGCATGAAGGGTGTATGAAAGGAGAGCTGGAGGATGCAGGGATGAGCACAGACAGGCTTCACAGCGATATGCAGCGCAGTGACACCCATGCAGCTGGATTATTGCTTTTATCATCACAACTGGAGGGAAAGGTTTTTAGGCACAGACATAAAATCTGACTATAAAACTGCAGTGCAAAACGTTGGCTTCCTCATTCAGTTTGCTGAAACCACCACATTGGCACATGCTCATGGTGAATAAGCCTCGGCAGAACAACACAGGTTGTCACAACTGAAAAGTAACAGTGCACTTTCATCATGAAACACACTGCACTGAATACCATGTAATGCCTTATAACAAGAACCGAAGTCCCAACAGCTCGAATAAAACCAAGAAGGGAATATTTAGACTTACAGAAAGCATGAAGGGTGTTTGAAAGGATAGCTGGAGGATCTAGGGATGAGCATAGACAGGCGATATACAGCGGCGTTGACATCCATGCAGATGGATTCTTGCTTTTATCAACACAACTGAAAGCAAAGCAAATATGTCGGAGAGAAAGGTTTATTTGGCGAAGACATTCAAAATCATCCATTATATTGACAGCCGTGCAAGCAGTGGCAACATCAGGCTTTATTCTTGCTTAATCAGTAATAATAATAATAATATATTAATTTTATATAGCGCTTTTCTGGACCCAAAGACGCTTAATCAGTGCTTTCATGCCATGTTTTAACTCTTTTTTTCTCAAGCTTCTTTAGCACATCAGAGATTGATGTATGATTAAGCAGAGAATAAAGGCTGTTCCATAAAACTGTGAGAACAGTTTATTTAGTGAACAAATAAAAGCTTTGAGTCCGAGACTCAAACACTATTCAGTTCCAAAAAATGATTGGATCCTGGGATAAAGAAAGTTTGGCCTAACAATTTAAGCCATTTCCACATGTATATTTCTAACTCAACATGCTTTAGAGGCCATTAATCCTTGCCTGCTGCTCTCAGTCCGGCTCTGTGAAACTCTGGGTTGTGACACGGGAGTGCAACACTGATTGGACTTGATGGCTCGTGCTGTGCTTTGGTTGGAAACCTGCTAGAAACAACTGGAAGTCCTTTGTGCTGTGCTGAGAGCTGGGTGATGAAACCCTTAACTTGTCAGGCTAGTTAAATGATATTCCGACAGCCTACTTTGTTAGCTAATAACACTCCGGATTAACGGTTTAACCATTTTCCCTCGTGGCAACTTCCATATACTGTAATTAGATTTCACTTTTTAAACCCTGACATCATCGGCTGCCACTGATACTCTCAGTGCTCCACGTGGGACGATCCTGTGTCGTATTCTCAGGAATTTACCAGCCAGTTTCAAAAGCGAGGGCATGTGAGAAAACGGAAGCAGCAACTTTTGAATGTGTCTCTCTGGGGCTGCAGCGTATCTGCTCTCCTAATCCTCGACACAAAGCCTAGATGAGCAGCACCTTTGTGTGTGTCAGAATGGCAGGCTTAGGAAACAGGCCTCGGCATGCACGGCTCCTCACAAAGCCGCAACACGCTGGAAACTTAGCTGACATTGAGAACATCCACAGAAACATGGTGGAATAATGCTGTCAGGGATGATAACCCAGCCATTCGTACACAAAAAAATACGCCCACGCGACAAAAACATACCATCTGTTTACCGCTGTGAATGTTTTAGTGTACGTGCTTAGCGGTTCTTGCAGGTAACAACAGAATAAGAGTGATTTACGATAAATTGTTTTCGGGGATGTGTTTATTCCTGCATGAAATTGTGAGGGATTTATGAGGTAAAAACTGAATTAACTTTGATAAAACAACAATTTTGTTTGGTCTTACTGGCAAGTTGTACAAATATATATTCTGAGGCAGCAGTGGTGAAAATGATAGTGAAGTACTGTAGATCAGTACAACTTTGAGGTGTTTCATACTCACTGTTTTTCAAATGTTCTACTACTTTTTACTTCTGCTTTTATAAAATCAATTGTGTACTATTCATCCCAATACAATTATCAGACTCTAAATACTTTTCAGATTAAATTGTTAAATGTGTAATAAAATGTAATATTAAATCAGTCACATGGGCTTTTTTTCCTGCATTTTTAGAACTACATTTAGCAAAAATAACATGTCGTTTTGCTTATTGAATCAAATACTTTAGATGTATTCTTGTTGGCTGATGTTTCTATGTAAACAAAACAAATAGTTCTACACTCGGGTGAAGTCTTTCATTTGAAAAAAATTTGCATTTTTCCGTGCTCAAGTGTGTCAATCTAGTATTGCACCTGGAGGGCATTCAGAGCAACTCCCACAGAGACTCAAAAACGATGTCAGGTTGTAGCAAAAATCTGAGTGCGGCGCTTCCAATTCATAGGAGCCTCTTTTTAATGTTTTATTCTTATCCACCAAGCAAAACTTCTGTTTAAAATTAGATTTGGTTCATTTAGACCAAAGTGAGTCTATGACGTGTAGAACTTCTGATCTAACTAAAGATACTGTTACATCTCTTTCAATACACATCTTTGAACATTAAACATCATATTCAGGAATAGATCACAGACAAAACTTTATTCTGATCTTAAGTTAGGAGGTGAAATCTTTAACACATTCAAATGCCATCAATCATTTAAATGCAGTCCATAAGTTCCATTATACCATTCATTAATTTATTTTCAAGCATGTCATATTTTATTTTTTAATATCCTAAACTTGGGATGTGCTGTTTTGAAGCGCACCACATTTAGACGCTGCCATTTTCATTAACACCGTCATGTTTTTTCTGGAGCTCCCAAAGGCAAACCCATTTTGGCAGCCTGGCGTTGGATCAGGCCAACCACCTGTCATCTTATTTCTGCACATGGCCTCTTCTGTCAAACACTCCCTCACATTCCTTCCTGCGCCCCACACAGCACCTGTGATTGGCTCGCCTATTTCCATCACAGCTGTCAGCCTCACCCTCACTGTTAATTAAAGTGATAGACCTCCCAAAAAGCAGTTTACTTAACAGCTTGGTGCTTTCACAAAAGTGTGAGGAAACCAAATATTAAGAAGTATTGTCTGATGCATGTAGATGTATATGGGGCTCTAATTTGTAATTCAACATCATATGTGGTGATCTCAGTGCTCATTGTTTTTGCTTTTCAGTAAGAAACGGCAAAACATTCCAGTTCCAGTTTTTAAATGTACGGATGTAATAATTTAATTATCATATATAGTCAGGTGAATATTCTTTGGTTGCACGGGTATACAAAGACATTCACACATTTATTTTTACTATTTTCTGACCAACTAATCATATCATTAATTAAAAACGAAAACAATTGTTAGTTGAAGTCATTGAAAAATGACCTATATATCCTTTATTTAACCAGTTAAAAGACTCATTGAGATTAAAATCTCTTTTCCAAGAGTGACCTGGCCAAGAGGGGCAGCATGTACGAAGTTACAACAGTTAAAACACAGACATGACAGGCAGACAAATACAGCTGTAAAACACAAATAAAATGGCACATTAGCCTGTCAATATGCGAAGTAAAACAAACTATTACAAATCATTCAAAACTGGCAACATTTAAAACGATTTTAGGATATACGAGCACTCACATCTACCAATGGTGTCGTGTTCTCTGTCCTTTTAAGATGGACTTGAATTCCCCCAGTGATTCATTCTGAGAGTTTCAGCTCCTTCTGTACATTGTTCCAAGCTGTGAGGGCAGCATATTTAAAAGCTGTTTTACCCAGTTTTGTCACTGTAGGAACCAGCATCTGAATAAAATCTTGGGAGCGCAGGCCATATAGACTTTCTCTTTGACACATATATGCAAATGTAGGAGGGAACCAACCCAAGCAGAGATTTATAAATAAAACCTAACCAATGGGAAAGTCTGCGAGCAGACAAAGATGGCCAATTAGCAGCAGCATATAAAGTGCAATGGTGTACTCGATATCCACATCCAGTAATAAATCGTAAGGCACAATGGTACACAGTATCCGAGCTCTTTAGGCACTGGTCAGAGGCATTCATGTATAGCAGGTCACCATAATCTAATACAGGTAAAAACGTTGCAGATATCAAATGTTTCCTTGTCTGAAAAGAGAAACAGGATTTATTTCTGTAAAAGAAACCTATTTTTATTTTTGTATTTTAATTGTTATTTTATGACAATATTCTTGTATGGAGAAGGGACCTCTCCCACATTTTTTCTTTGGAAGCCTGCTAACATCACTCCAACATGTTGAAGCTCCAGTCGCACAGACAAATCAGCCACAGCAGACTGAATGAAACACAAATGTGCAACGTCCCTGCACATTGGCTTCCTGTCAACTTCATCTCTGGGGACTTTAGTTCCCAGAAAGCAGTAATATTCAGCACAATGAGACAACGTCACTTACAGCACATTGATCCAATTCATCCGGGCACTAGAGGCTAATTTGGAACTAAACATTTGTATAGTAGATCATTTTCTAATCATATGCTTCTCGTCATTATCTCACCAGGAGCAGTCCGTAATAGCAGAAAAATAATGGTTCCTAAATTAAAATCTTAAATAGTGAACATTAAACTACTTTTGCAATAAATAAATAATAATAAAAACAAATGTATTACTAATTTTCGACATCAGAAACATATGGCAGTAGTGGGTTATGCAACAAGCTCACTGAAAGCCTCCCTGCCATCTCTGAATAAGCCTCAACGTTGTCATTAGAAGTTGTTAAGTTTGAGTGCAGAACAAAATCAAGCGAAAGACAGCAAGCCAAAAAAAATAAAGAAAACGCCAAAGAATCCGGCCGACAACTGAGCCAAGATAGAGTTTGTATTCAAAGCCAGCTTCTCACTGTCGCCATGTTTGTGCATTAGTCGACATTATGGATGTTTTTCACAGCATTGTATTGGATTCACCTCATTATACTGCACCGGCAATGCCTCTGCAAATATCATCCTTTGATCCATTTCGTAGTGCTAATGCCTCACGGAAAATACAAATCGTGTGTCAGCAGAAAATACCCCTTTTCCTTTTTTGTGAGCTAGCGTGTGTGCAGCTTTTTAAGGAAGATAACTATGGACTTCAATGGAAGCACACAGTTGTTCAATTGTTCATGAATATGTGTGCAAATCAGATGCAGAAAGGATGCATGTAAGGTTGCACAAGATCTTTCTATTATAAAATACGTTCTGTGCCACAGGAATATTAAAAAGTCCCATAAGTTATGTTTTAAAATTGGAGACACAAATTAACCAAACAACCCCTGGATGCAATGCATTAATCATGTAAGTGACAGTTCAACTCGTCCTCATGAAAAGCCAAATTGATGCTGGGTTTAAAGGGAATTCTGAATTTGTGTGTCTCCTTTGCGCCCCTTTTTCTGTGATTCGACTCCAACCGACTTTGATGTTTTGAGAAAGTGTAAATGGGAGCAGAGCTGAATGAAGCGGCTGGGTATCGCTGTGTGACTGACTTTCCTTTTCATTTCTGAACACCAGTAGCTAAGCAGAGCCTCAGCTGTGGATAAAGCATCTGATCTGTGCCCTCAAACATTCAGGCCTCAAACGTATTTACTAGATAGGCTTGTTACAATTATTGTCCCAATAAGATAAAACGGAAACAACAGAGGGGGGGGGATGCTTTAAATGAGGCAAATCTTTTATCACAATGACGCTCAATCAAATTAGCCAGTAATCAAGCTTTATTTTTCCTGAATGGCTGCAGTGTTTTGTTCAGCTGACAGTGGACCAGGCCTGAAGGAGTTCCTGAAAAAACGTCTGTTTTCTTTTTTTAAATGCCCCCATTCAGGCCAAAGGAAAGGATTTTTTTTCCCAAGCCCAGTGTTCTCACACTTGTGCTTGCATCTCAAATAAACCTCCTATGGATTCCTAACTTCACAGAATGGCAGTGGGGGAGGGGAGTCAGGGGTGGATGGAGTTAGGAGGGGGGAACTGTGTGCCAAAAAGAGCGTTTTATAGAGATGCTGATTTCTTATTCAGTGGCCCTCTGTAAGAACCGAAACCCAGAGGAATGCACATTGAAAGCCACCATACTCATTCAGAGGCCATAATGCATCAGCCCTATATGAGCAGAAAAGGGTTTCCCCCGGTGGGAAAATAGTGACCCCCCGAACCCAGGGGAAAGATAGCTGCTGTGTGCGGTGCTAGTGCTGCAGAGGTGCATTGTGGGGCGAGCGCTGCCTCTCACCTGCACTGTATGAGAGCGAAAGCCCTCTGGAGGTGTTTACACCAAGCCCTCTTCTGCCTTCCCAGTGAAGCGAAGGAATAACAACATAAGTCCTGGATGAAGTGCGGAAATGCCGCTGTTGCTAGATCTTAATCAAGGAGAGTGACAATTCATTCTGTTCCCTCTTATTTTGCAGATATTTTCACTTTCTTCCATTTTCTTTTACGGTCTGCGGTAGATTATGCCAAAGACATTATGAAGCATGAAGATCGTCACGACAAAACAGGCTGTCACATCTGATAAGCATAATAAAATCACCGACTAAATCTCTGAAGTTAGATGGAGTATACAGGCTGAGCAAACACAATGAGCAGATAAGATTTTTTAAACGTGTTGAGCATTTCTAACAGCCATTTCCACGATATCTGATGCAACTGACAGCCTAGTGGCTCAAAAAAACCTAAATATGGTCTAAATTGAAAACAACATTTCAGCCACTAAACTTAATACGAGCTTTGCTTTTTGTATTTTGGACTCACAGCTACACTGTAACGTTCCGATGGGACCAACCAAGTGCATACATAAGAATCAGTTGCAGTTAATCTATACCTTGGCAGAGCTGCTTGGATGTGCATTTACTTTCTTATTTCCCCTAAATTGAAGCCAGTATTCACGACTTGTGCCACATTTGGAGGAATTAGAGATGATCCACCATTCCAGCTGACAGGACTGTTAAACAGATGTTGAATTGAAGACAGATATTCTCAGCAGAGTGAAGCCAAGAATACCAACTGGATTTAGAAATGGCGGTGATGGGGTGTGTGTGTGAAAAAAAATATACAGAGTACATGTTTTACATATGAACAAAGCACCTACACAACAAGGCGGTGGATGCATCAGTCCCGTCCTGTGGTGGAGTTGGAGAGTAATGACAGCTCATTGGCAGTTGCATAGAGAATGAGTTTCCTGGGTGATATTAGTATTTGCACCGAGTTGTGCATGGCGGTCACATTAGAGTTGCTCTTTATATAAAACCTTTGAAGGACCTCTGTTCAATGGGTCCACAGTCTGGGGAATGCTTTGTACACAGTCAAAGGTCAGGGCTTTTCTTCCTCCCCCTCCCCTCTCACACTCTGGGGTTTTGTTGTTGAGGCCATATGGTTCATTTGCACTTAAAAGACCTCCACGTTTGGTAACGTTTTAAATGCTATTAATACACCCAAACATGTATTTCCTAATGCAATTCTGGATTCATTTGCATTGTATCGTACATCAATTTTTATCTAGAAGGAAAATCAATACAGACAGCTTAAACAATGTTTCTCCTCAACCATGAACAGAGGCGTTTAGGCCTTGATTACTTATACACTTCACCATCTTCATCATTTATTTTTGACCATCTTCTTCCTCTAATGAGTCACTATCAGCTACATTTTGTGCCGGCATGATGCAATAAAACCATGACCAAAGAGTTGGGTTTTAAATGCAAATTAAAGTGATATAAGGATGTACATATAACAATGAGTGACTTTGACTGACAGTTCCTAATGATTTATACTCAATGATGATTTGCTTGGATGCTGAACAGATAACCAAACCTCTTTAATACAGATAATTCATCACATAAATGAACACCATGTCCTCTGTGTCTTTCAGGTTGTTGCCGTTGAAACTCTGCAGGCAGGATAAGAGTTGGCTTCAGATCCCATTGGTCTCACAAAATGCGGAGGGCGTTAACCCGCTTCACCCGACTGTACCCCTGATAGGTGAGTGATGAAGTCCTCAGGTCAGTCACTGAACTGTGACCAGTCATCAACATGGAACAGTTATTTATACATTTATTTACTTGGAAGACTCTTTGGTCAATCTCGATGTTGTACAATCCAAGCCACAAGTGCTACAAGGCTGAAGGTCCATGCAGCATGGGTAATGACACTGAAAATGACACAAAATACTTTCCATTACGCAAATATTTGTATTTTGCTAAGATATTTTTATTGGAAAGGTTTGATGTTTAGTAGTGAAACAACATTAATTTGGTTTGTTTTAGCTAGCACAATGCATATGATGTCCTCTGACAACTTTCAATTACTTTTAGAGCTAGTGCTAGGCTAGCTGCTTTAATTGGAGTCTGCAACACTGCATTTTGTTTTCCACAGCTTTGTGCCGTATATCTGGAGTCAGACAAAATGAGACTATATAGTGAACCAATCTAAACACTGATGGAGTCCTTATTCTTTAGCCATTACATTCTGCAATCAACATTTAACCCACAATCATAGGTTAAAGCCAAAAACCTGTCTATTGCCACTTTAACGTTATATAAGAGCAGTGATATTGTTGTTCCAAGGTTTAGCTATTACATTACACTGTCGACATTCATCATAAAAACTCAGAAATGTTCCAATCAATAAGCAATTCAGGCTTGGAAATGGTTTGAACGTGAGTGGCAAATGTTCCTATATTTTGTGGCGGCTGAAGCATAACAGCCTTCAGGTGGTGTTTTCCAATATTTTATGCTGAATTTTTGTTTTAAAGTGTGTCGACTATGTGGGTGGTCTCGCACCGCTAACACTTGTTGCAGGAGACCACAAGTGTGTTTGGTTTGTTTTGAACAGTCCAGCTGTCTTCTGATATACTGATGTAACTTTTGACTGCAGTCCTAGACTTTTTATTTTTGATTCTATTGCTAATATTTTGTATGTGCCGTGATTTATTATACAATGTGAGTTAGTAGACTTTGGCATATATTTTGAGCCAGATGACATGGAAGCATGTAGAATATATTTGCTTAAAGAAAGTTTAAACGTCTCCTCCCTCTAGCAGCTTTGACAAAAAATGCTGTTACAGCTGAACCTGGGGTGGATTTAAAAAGTCATAATTCTTGAATGCAAACATTTCCAACTTGCAAACCCATCTGCAGCAGCACCAAATGAAGGTAAAGCGTAAAAAGACATATACAAACTAAAAGCACTAATAAAAAAAAAAGAAGCTTTGGCCAATCAACCTTGAGGTTTTCATGTGACAGAAACATGAACAGTAAAACAGCTCGATATCAACACACTGGATGCTTGTTCAAATAGAAAAGCCTGTGTTATTTGTTGACGACCAATTAATCAATTGAGAGACTACCACAGAGAATTAAAGTATTTAGAGTCCTGGAGTGATGTGCCAGAGAGTCGCTAATGATTTCAGGGCACATGGCAGTGCTTGGCAACTGACTCCCCAAAACACAGAGCAGAACATAAGCCCCCGGGCGGTCTCAGACCTCTAATTGGGCTCTCACCAGTGACAGCCTTGACTAATACTAAGCACTGGTCACATACAAATAGAGAGGAGAGGGAAAGTTTATTATTCTTAGTGGCAAAGGAGAATGAAAGCTGGCCTCTTTTTGGAGGTACCTCAACAGGATTGGTGCCAAACTGGAAAGATACATCCGTTCCCAGCAGAGATGCATGGCTGACATTCTAACTGACAACAGCGCTCATTGTTGAGGTATTCCTGTGCTGCTGCCGTTGTTGTTTTCTCAGGAACATTCTCTAATAAACTCAGATCATGTTGATAATGTAACCAATATGTCCTTCTTGGAAGATTAAGCAATAAATAAAAACAGACATTGGCAATGTACCTCCTATTCTTGGATAAGTGATGTTCTTTGGAGATTACTTTTGTTTTTGTCTAAGACTTAGCAGCAACAATAGAGTTTAATAGAACAAATTATTTCATACAAAACATTATGTGGGACTCTGACCTCAATATTCAAACATGTTGTTGTTATCATACAATTCAGGGTTTCTCACAAACTTTTCAACAGCTTGGCCGCCTCACAGCCTTTGACATGATAAACAAACAGATTCAATAATCCTGAATACACATTGACCTTTCACACCCAGGTTTTATTCCCAACCATACCTACGCTGTCATTGGAGGCAGTCGCAATTTCTACAGGCTCGCACTTACCTGTTAGCATCTGGCATCTGTTAGCATCTAGCAGCATCTAGCTCTCCTGCTTACAAACTTTTAGCCATCCCTGCTTATACAAGTAGTAGTTTTAGTTGTCTGCGAACTGTGGAGGCCTACTCCCACCTGTCGAGTGCGGCTGTACTGAGGTGTTTTTCCTCCAGAGACGTCGCGAAGAGACGGAGCGGCTCCACCTGTTGCTGCATGCGATCTGCGATTTACGGAGGCCTGCTCGTCGCGAAGAAACGGAGCGGCTCCACCTGTTTGCTGCCTGCGATCTGCGATCTACGGAGGCCTGCTCCCACCTGTAGAATACGGCTGTACTGGAGAGGTTTTTACCCCGGAGTCGTCGCGGAGAGACGGAGTGGATCCACGCTTCGGGCTTGGCCTGCTTCCACCGGGCGTGTGCTGCTGTGCGGAGGAGGATTTTACCACCGCTGGGGCCTGCTTTCCACCTGTCCTGGTTCTGCTGTTGCAGAGGCCTGCTTTCATCCCGGGGATACCACGCTGCTGTTTTTGCCTGTCCTTTGCTGCTGTGCTGATTTTGCTCCAGGAACATCGCGGATACTGTGTGCTGGTCTGGGAAAATGGCCCATATCGGGATTCTGCTGTGCCTGTTAACTGTTTTGGACTATGAGAAGATCTCTAGTCATTCTGAGAAGACTACTGGATTCAGGTCTGTTCTGCCACCCGCAGTGGGCATCCCCTGCAAAGGTTCGGATGTGTTGCTCAAACAATTACCGGTTGCCTTGTCACAGTCAATCTGCTCGACAAAATATGTTTGTCTTTTTTATTTTCCTGCGATGATGGTTCTTCAGGACTGCTTCTTAAGCTCTAATCACACTCTCGCAGACTTTTCCGGTGTTTCTAAATTAGATGACAATGTATTTGTGTCGTTTAAGAGGAAAAGATGCCTGTTTTTTTTGTTGTTATTACCGTCAGGAAATGTACAACCTAACCCTGGTCCGCCCAGTAGTAGTAGTCATATCGCTACTCCTGCTGATTTTAAAGCTAGGTCTGGGTTGGGTTTCATCCACTTGAATGTGCGCAGTCTGTTAGGTAAACTAGATTTTGTCCATATCTGGGCAAAATCGACTGACGCTGACGTCATTGTCTTATCAGAAACATGGCTAAACAAATCTATTTTGGCCTCTGACATTGCCTTAAATGGTTTTAATGTGTATCGTACCGACCAGCCTATTAAAGGTGGAGGCGTTGCCATTTATGTTAAGAATAAGTTCAGTGTAATTAGTTTCCAAATCGATCAGTAAGCAATTTTAATTTTTAGCCATAAATATAGAAGTGGCAAAGGGTCAACAGGTCATGGTAGTGAGTTGTTACAGACCCCCCCTCAGCTGTCAAAGACTCCTTGTCTTCACTAGCAAATCTTTTATCACAACTAGACTACAAGGAAATAGTGCTACTTGGAGATTTTAACTGGGACTGGTTAACTGTAGTGTCAGAGGATTTAAAAAACCTTTGTATCTCTTTGAATGTTACTGAGATTGTTGACAGTCCTACTCGCCCAAATATTAAGTCCCCTAATAAATCCTTCCTAATTGATCTCATTTTAACTAATGTTCCCCATAAATATTCATCTGTGGGAGTATTTGCAAATGATCTGAGCGATCACTGTGTTGTAGCCACAATTAGGGACACTAAGGTCCAAAAGGTTAAACCTCGCATTATCATTAAGAGAGACAAAAAATATTTTGTTGAGCAGGGTTTTGTGCATGATCTGTTTGATTTTGATTGGGGTAAAATTGATCTGTGTGCTGATGTGGAAACCGCATGGTCTTATTTTTATCTTGGTTTTATGGAGATCATTGATAGACATGCACCCCTGCGTAAATTTAGAGTAAAGGGACGAGACAATCCTTGGTTTTCTGCTGAGCTGTCTAGTCTCCTTCATGAGAGAAACAAGGCCTGGGCAAAGGCTAGGCAATCAGGCTCAGAGGTAGAGTGGCTGCGTTTTAGGCAGCTAAGGAATAGCTTCACTTCAAATGTCAAAAGTGCAAAGTCGAAGTACTATTTGTCAGTTACCACAGAAAACCTAAATAATCCTAGGAAATGTTGGAAAGCAATACAATCGATATCCACCGGTGATATCCGTAATGAGCTACCTCCGTGCCTTACCACAGCATCTGGCACTATATCGGACAGGGCCACTATGTTAAATTGCTTTAATGAGCATTTTGTGTCCTGCGGTTCTCTGTTTGATTCTGTGACTAACTCTGCTTCTGTGAACACCCCAATCCGTGACTCTGAACAATGTGGTCTGGAAAACCCTTTCAGTTTTACTTCTTTTACTGTCAATGTTGTTCATGAAGCCTTATCTAAGCTAGATCCTAAGAAACCGGCTGGCCCGGACAACGTAGAACCTTTCTTTTTAAAGATAGCTGCAGATTTTATTGCTCTTCCTCTTACTACTCTTTTTAACCTCTCCCTCAGCACAAATGCAATTCCAAAAGTATGGAAGTCAGCTTATGTCTTGCCTTTACTGAAAGGAGGGGAGGCAACTATTTTAAATAACTATAGGCCAATCCCTAAATTGTCAGTTCTGGCTAAGGTTCTTGAACGCTTAGTGAGTGAACAGGTAAAGGAGTTTTTATGTAAAAATTATATCCTGTCTAAATATCAGTCAGGCTTCAGAAAACAACATGGCACCATCACTGCCACAATGAAAGTGGTGAATGACATTACGAGTATTTTAGACAATAAGCAGAGTTGTGCAGCTCTATTTATTGACCTTTCCAAAGCGTTTGATACCGTCGATCATCGCATCTTAAAGCAGAGGCTACTCAGTATCGGCATATCCAGCCATGCAGTGGGTTGGTTTGTGAACTACCTCTCTGAAAGGTCCCAATGTGTTCACTTTGATGGGCTGTCTTCTGAGTGGTTAAACATTGCTAATGGTGTTCCTCAAGGTTCTGTTTTAGGTCCACTTTTATTCTCCATATATATCAACAGTTTAGGTGAAAATGTGGATGAAGCTACTTTACATTTTTATGCTGATGATACCGTGATGTATTGTGCAGGTCCCTCCATTAAGGAGGCTGGTGTTAAATTACAGGCTGTTTTTAACATTATTCAGACTCAGCTTGCTGAACTTAAGCTTATTTTAAATGTTAATAAATGCTATTTTCAAAAGCTAAAAAGACACCAGAGCCTGTTTTGGATATTGTTACTATGCAAGGACAAGTACTTGAAGTGGTTACCAGTTATAAATACCTAGGTATCTGGCTTGATGATTGTCTTACTTTTAAACTTCATGTCAATAACCTGCTTAAAAAGCTGAGGGTTAGACTAGGTTTATTTTTCAGAAACAAGTCCTGTTTCTCTTTTGAAGCCAGGAAAAGGCTAGTCACTGTGACCTTTTTACCTGTGCTGGACTATGGTGATTTGTTGTATATGAATGCACCTGCCTATTGCCTGAACAAGTTAGATGCCGCCTATCACAGCGCACTGAGATTTGTCACAAATTGTAAAGCACTTACTCATCACTGTACCCTGTATGCCAAGGCAGGTCTGCCATCACTTACTGTAAAGAGGCTCAGTCATTGGTACACGTTTATTTATAAAGCTTTGTTGGGTAAACTCCCATATTATATCTGCTCTCTGATAACACAGAGAGTTGCAAGCAGCTATTGTCTAAGATCGCATGATGTAGTATTGTTAGATGTGCCAAGAGCAAGGACTGTCTTAGGTAAGACAGCTTTTATGTGCGCAGCTCCACTTGCTTGGAACAGTCTTCAGCAAGAATTGAAACTGAGCAATCTCATTCCTCTGCATGTTTTTAAAGCTAGGCTAAATGAAATGCTCGTTGATACTATGGCCACTTGTAAATGTCTATAACTATGTAAATGTATCCTGTAAATATAATGTATGATGTCCTTTATTGTTTCATGTGGAACCTATATGCTAGGGCTGTGCAATTAATCGTATTTTAATCGCGATTACGATTATGGCTTGCGACGATTAGGAAAACAGCATAATTGACAAAATACGATTATTTTGCTGGGTGCGCTTTCGCCCCTCCCTAAAAGCCCACTCGGCCACGTGGGAGTGACATGTGTTGTGAGTGTTCAGCGCAAGCGAAGATGTCAGAACAAGAGCAGCAACTAGTTAAAAAGAAGGGTCGCGGGGAGATTCCCAGTCGATCGCGAGATGTGTCTAAAAATAGAACAACAATATTCTGTTTTATCGTTAATGTCCTGTAACATAATGTTCCCGTGCCAGAATAATGCACTTGAACGCATCAAATCTTTGTGATTGGCCGGCCTCACCCCATGTGTTCGGGCGTGGCTGGTGAGTAGTGCACTAGTTCGCTGACTTTGTCCGTGTCAACAGCATGGATGGTCAACAGGAGTGACAGTCCGCACACACACAAGACCGCAATTATGGCAGAAGCAAAAAAGCCCAAAATATATAATTTTCACTCCGAGTGGGAGGATCATTATTTTTGTATCTATTCCAATTCAAAGTCCATCTGTCTGATCTGCAATGCGAGTGTGTCTTTATCGAAGAAGGGTAATTTAGGAGCGGCATTTTAAAACAGTGCACAAACGCTACGAGACGGAATTCCCTCCTAATTCTGTCCTACGCTCCAAAAGGGGAGGGGCCTGAGAGCACAGCTAAATGCACAGCAGTCCATTTTCACCAGGCCCAACAACAAGAGCAAGGCTGCTACCAGAGCATCTTATCGTGTCAGGCACGTTCTTGCGAAACACATGAAGTCTTTCGAAGACGGCGAAGTTATGAAGAAGCTTTCCTGGAGGCTGCGACGCGCTTTTGTGGGACAGTAAAAAATAACAGCAGCATTTCAACAGGTTTTTGATATAATAAAAACTCAATTTAGATACCGTTATTAATCTGCTGTAAGTTTTAGTTTGTTTGAATTTATTCATGATAATTATTGTACAAAATGGTATAAGAATGCAAACATTAAGATCTGTTCTGTTTAAATTGATTATAGTCTATCAGTTCAGAAACTAGTGTTGCTTGCATCCTATTTTAAAGGCATTTATTTTTATACTCTAATAAAATGCAACAAAAAATGGGTTTGATTCTATTAATGTTGTCTTTTTTATTGCACTGTTGCAGCAGATTACTGTGTAGCTTCAGATCTGAGTTGTCTTATTAGTAAGCCTAATTTATACTTTTGTAGCAACACTATTTTTATATAATGGCAAAGGAAGGGTTCTTCAGAGTCTTTTCTTTTTTTCCTGTGTCATATGTGGCAGCACTGCCACAAGTTCCTCAAGCCTTCAACGTTTAACTGAGTGGAATATGTTGAATATGTTTTACCAAAATGTTGGCTATATGTTAAGGAGTGTTCAGTAGGTTGTGACAGTGCACTGCAACATATTTGATTTCATTTATTTTGGTCTAATTTATTTTTATTTATCATATTAATATATGTTTAGTATGGTTTTGGAAGAGCGCTTCAACATATTTATTGATCTTGTTTATTGGTAAAATATTATTTGTTTTAAAGTTCAATAAATGGTCAATGAATAATCGTCAAAATAATCGTGATATCAATTATTGACCAAATAATCGTGATTATGATTTTTGCCATAATCGCACAGCCCTACTATATGCTGCAGGTCTCCCTTGAAAAAGAGATCTATGATCTCAATGAGACCAATCTGGTTAAATAAAGGTTTGAGATGAAATGAAATGATTCCATATATCAAAGTTATTATATTTAGCCTATCTAGTATTAGCTATCATCTTCTAATTCCATTGAACATAACGTAATCCGTATAAATGACTACGTTATTTATGCGTAATTACCATTTAATAATACCAAACGTTATTATCAGTTGGGTTAATTAAGGTGACTTTGCACAAATTATAACTGATAATAATGCTGATTGAGCATGTTCATTTTTAAAAGGCAGACAAAAATATCTATATTAATTTATGTGATTTATCACTTGTTGTTGCAGTTTGCATTGATATCTGATATGTGAGAGTAGCCTCCTTCATAAAGTTAATACTGCAGATATTTTGAGAAACTGTTTAGATTATTTACCAAGTTATGCTCCCGTCAGACACTGTAGTTCAAAGCCAGAGACCGGAACTGCAAATTGGAGCAAAGTGAAATATTGGATATTTATTTCCCATCTTGAAAACATATAGATCAAACGTGTGAAACTGCTCTGATGAGAATGTTTATGATCAACAGCGAAAGAGGAAAAATATACAACCACTTCTCGTGCCTTGGAGAGAGTTTTTAATATCCAAATTGTTGTTGTGGAAATTGTTGAAAGTAGTTCTGGATCACAGGAAACTAACGACAGGTTGAAGAGAACAACATGTTGAGTATTCCTGGTTTGATGTTATCAGGAGGATACACAGTTGTCTTTTCTTGAATCCCTTGTTTATTCTGTTGTGTTTTTGTGTGCTGGTGGTCAACCCGCACACATGCAGACAATGTTAATTCCATTCACTGTGTTGAGGTAAGAGTCCAGCAATAGAGCCCAGCAGATGCTCTAACCTGTCAGCAGGGAGAGGGGAGCGTGGAGCCCCGCTGTGCAGCAACTGAGCTCAGACCTCCCACATTTGTTTGGAGCGGTCGAGTCATTAGCAGCGAGTGTTTGACACTGTCACTCTGACAGGTGGTCAACAGGATGATTCAAAACAAACAGACGGAAATCCTCTTGTTAATTAACCAGCATTGATCAGAGCAAATAACTTTTTATTTAACTTTCATTTATATTATTAACAGAATATTTATTAATTTGTTTTTGGAATGCTGGCAAACAGTCAATGATGCACTTTAAGTACTAAGTTACACAAAATAAAAAGTAATGTATTTAGAAGGTGTCAGTAACCAACACAATGTCATCTTTAAAACTACAAGAATACAATACTGCACAGTGCAAATGAAGCTGGAAAATCTTTAATATGAATAAAAAAACGCATGTAATACTGTGGACTCTATATGAATGACTTTATGTACACGAAGTAGGTGATTATGTAAGCTATATGCATGTGTACATGACAATGATATGTTCATGTTAAAAAAACATGTACATTTAAAATGTCAACTATAATTTATGACCTGCAGGTGCAGTTAATATTTAGTGTTGCAGGGTTATACAATGGAAAATGACAACTGATGACAGTTGATGGGTTGTTTGTTTATGTTGGCATAAAGATGAACCTGTCACTCAACTTTATTCAAACCACACCCATATTGTCCTGGTGAAGCTGATTTGGGTTTTTATTTGTTCAACAATATAAATATATCACTTGCATATATTTAAAAGGTCTAAATCTGATGTTAAGTTATCTTAACTCAAGGTCCACTTACTTTGCGTTTCACAGAGCTTGAGATGATAATATATCGACTCAGATCTTTCAAGCATTTTAAGGAAGTATAAATGAATGAAACTGAAAGTTGGGGTTAAAAAAATCTCTGCTGCTTAAAACTATTTCTTTCCAATTTAGAAATAATTTCTGGATTTTTCGAGAAGACAATTAGACGGACATGAAGTTATCATGTAAAGTCTCAAATGTAGTTTCTCCTCTTAAGCCCACACAGCAACATGTCTTTGACTCCAGATCTTTCTCAGTGAACCTTTTCTAACATACAGATTGCAAAGCGTTTAAAATTAACCAACAGCACACAGGTATACACAAATCAGTCATGTGATAAAGGGTGTGCAGTTACAAAAGATGACACCAAACCAGTTCCACTGTGAAAGATATTGACAAAAATGATAGCGTGTCTTCTATCCCCGTATGTAAGAAAAGGGGCCAGACATTTGCCTGGAGTTCATCACGCTAACGTGTCGTGTTGGCGCTGGTTTTACAGGCTGGGTGAGATTACACATGGATGTGAAAAATAGCACAAATGTTTAATCAAAGCAGACATCGACTGCTTTGCATAATGTTAGACCCACGGATTTCCAACTGGTGCATACCTCACATTACTCTGACATGACACAAATTGTCCTGACACTTTATTTTGTAACACCTCTTCTCTCTGCCTGTGTCAGTCTCATAAGTTGATGGATGAAACAAAGGCAGGCGAGGAGGTGGCGGTCCAGAGGTGCAGGCCTCAGGTGTGAACAGGTGTGTGGGTTCACTGCTATGCTGGAATGAGAGCAGTTCCAGGTGCACAGCTGCGGGGTGTGGCTCACTCGTTTATATACACTGCCTCCCGGCCTGTGTTGAAATACTGAGTCCCTGGGAAGGAGGGAGAGGCGCTGGGTGGGGTTTCTGTGTGAATTGAATCTTGCATTGACATAACTTTGAAAAGGAACTTTGAAGGAATAAAAGAGTGTACCTTCGGAGTTGAGGGTTAGAGGGCGATAGAGAGGGAAATGGTGAGAAAAAAAGGGCAAAGCTCACGTTTTTGAATTCTATGTGTGTAGGCGTGAGTGATGTGTATATTCAAGAAACAGTAGGGCCATAAGCAAACACAGTGACAAAGAGTGACGTTTGGGAGGTTGCATGTCTGCGAGCTAAATGCGTGGTAGTCTGGTCTCCTAGGAAACTATTGTCCTCATCAATCCATGATTAAACAACGTTGGAAATTTGCAATCCTGCTGTAACACATCCTGGTGAATTTCTGTTGAAGGAACACATCGGTATTGAACTTCGCTAAGCCCTGGACGGCATCAATCTCAGCCTCAGGACAGATTAGTTTGGAGACAAGCTCTCTGTCTACAGGGTACATGATCTCTGAAGTCTTCTCCATCAAAGGTCAGAGCAGCCGAGTGAAGAGGAGCAGCGGGGCGTTGTGTTGGCTAGTACATTTGAAAATAGAAATGGGTCAGTGGCTACTGCGGATGGGCTCGCTTGTGCCACAAATACAAGCCCACACATGCTGTCAGGGGACACGCGTACTTGTATGTGGACAGTGATGCAGGGAAGCTATCACAGATTGTTTGTATGGATTTGGAGCTTCCCATTCTGCAGCTTTAATCCACATTTCTTTGTACAACGAGGTCCCAGCAGTTCCGTTGACTGCTAGACAGCGAGCCAGACAAGCAGTGTGACCTTTCCTGTCCTTGGAACAGTTGATGCTGCGTAATATATTCTGCAGTTGATTCCTTTTTTCGTCCTATGAATTTTAACAACTTTTTTTCTGCCCCTGCAGAATCACGGAGTCTTTCACTCTGTGTCTGTGCACTGCAGGATATTATTCTTCCCATTACGTCTCAGAACTCCAATCACCACATGTCCTGTGGAGAAACAAAGCTGCGAGACACAGTCAAAGATGGAAACAGCAGAGGGAATGTCAATTTCTGCCTATCTGCTCAGAGGACAGGTTTTTTTTTCCTGCAGGGTAAGATTAGGTTAATGTCATATCTGAGATCCAATGAGCTAAAATGAGCTGAAGACAACCTGTGCTCTGACAAATGGTGAAGGTGGGAGTGAATATTAATATGTGACAGCTGTTTTAAAATCGGTGTCAACCTTTTTTAATTCGCCTACGATCCCATGATATGAATACATTTGTCTGTCGCAGCTGCCATTGATATTCTTCTTACATCAAATCAGCCGCTGATAAGTCAGGGCATGCCAAGAGTGTCCATCAGAATCCATTAGTAGTCTGTTACTAATTACCAGTGACTCCGGGGTTGATTAAAAGAAATCACCAAGCAGCAGCACACACCATTATGTTAATGAGACTCATTTGGAGAGGCAGAGCGGGGGCGCCGGCATGTATTTGGACGGCTCCACTGCAGCCGGGCTGGCTGGAGTAAATGGCTTCTTGGACAGCACATCATTACAGGACTGGAGGAGGAAACCTTGGGACTATCAGGATGATTATGATGATGATGGTAGAATTTTAAGCAGTTCATCTTGTCCAAAGACTACACTGATGGATTCATTTCCCCACTGATTTTTATTTCTCCCCGCCTCTCGTTAGCATACATACTTTTTGCTTGATATTGCCTAATGGCACAAACTATCAGAATAACTTGCTGGCTAGTTCAGATAAGACATGTTTGATGTGATTTTCGTCATCATTTTCTTATCTAATTAACCCTGCTGGGAAAATAACAAGGCACAAAAAACAAGCTCCAAATCACCAAGCAGCCGCTGCTTTGATGCCACTAGGTTTTGAAACAAAGATGTCTGAAGAAGCCACGCCGCACTGACAGCATGCTAAAGACACGTGTTTGCTAAGAGGCATTGATCATTTATTAAACCAGCTATTCAAAAATCAATGAGCTCAGTGAACACCATTAAACCCACTACCCGCTCTCTGTAAACCAGAGTATTCTGTCAAACAATCAAACATATTCGACCTACTTTTACAACAGAAATTCATCTGTTATACATGAGGCCTGTGTTTGACTTCTGATAAAGGCACAAAACATGTTTCTTCTTAATCAACTTCTTACCATGATGACCAATTTAACATGAGAGAATCTCTGTACTTCTGTTTTTTGGCTGTTCTTTTTTTATACTGGTTTGAAGATGGCAGTGAAAAGTTGGAAAAGGGTGTTACCAATATACATTCTATGGTGTTACCACATATTTCTGTGAACCAATCGGATGACAGTCCGTCTATAAGTCTGTCTTACATGCATTCGTACACTGTTGCCATCTGAATTGTTGTGAAGTAGAAGTATAATATAGCTTTCCATCCCTTGTCATGGGACTGATAAAATACCAAATTCGTTTTTCATTCTTCCATCCAAACACTCTAATATTCTTTATTATTTTTGACATCCAGTAAGAAATCCAGTGGCCTTCATTGTAACAGCCCTAATCCCCTGCTTCCTTTGTTTGATAAAAAATAGCCCGGGGCTTTCCAGGGGTTCATCCTCCAGCTCCAGATCCACCATCCAGCCCCTGAGCACCTGTTACTGTAAAGACCGCTTCTCCTCCGCATCTAATAAACAGCTCCAACTCTTGATCCCCTCACATGGCTCGCAGGCCCTAACATCTGTGGTTCCCCGAGCATTTCCAAAAATCCCCTTGGCAGTTCAGTGATCTTTCTCAGCTGTTAGCGTGCCCTCGAGCCAGGGCAGCCTTGCTATGTGCTCCAGCTGCAGGCTTTGCTATGGTCATGGGGCCCCACTGAAGGGCACTATTGTCCATTCATGGGGTTCACTGTGTGAGAGGTCAGATGAGGGAGAGCCAGCTCTGGGGCCTGGCAGGAAATGAAGGTGGAGTGGCAGTTTGGGCGATATGTGGGGCTTGAGCCTGAATAAATAAAATAGTAAAAATAAGCTCAGAATGGGTTAAGTCACTATTTTATACGGCAAGAGTGTGTAACACTTAAAGCTATGCTGATTGATGGATGAAATAATCTTTATCCAAAGTAATTTGTGCTTGAACAAAAACCTAAAATGTGTAACTTCTCTTCAGTTGGCGTGTTGTCAATTGTGTGAAGTGAGAAGTTCACTCATGCTGTGACTGAGAAGCAAGAGCGCCTCACAGATGTGCAGATAAATCTTAATTTCTCACCCACTTAAGCAATTCAGTCAGCTTCAGAGGCTGCTTCAAGCCAAAGGCACCTCTCAGGATCCAGAGAAACTGCAGAACAAATTGGAGAACAAACAGTCACACTGGGTCATTCACATTATCCTTTATCTGAAAAGCCAAGGACCCCAGGAGGTGGGCTGGCTGCACCCACCGACCAATAACACACATGTTGTGATACTCGGCTGACATTTTTTAAACTGCATTTCTCACACAAATCTTTTAGAAGCCCTTCTCAGACTCCTCCAACAAGAAGGAGCTAAAGTGGCGTTACAGCAGACAAAGTAGTCAGCAAAGACAAGTCAAAAGGCTTTGTGTTGAGACTGAAAATATTAGCCTCAGTTGAAATACAGGGCACTCTATTATCTATAGCTGTGTTGCAAAAAAGGTTCTAAGACCAAAGTATAAAATATACTTTTTTTTGTCCAACATATTCCCATAGATCTGTCAAGCTCAAGTAGCCCTTTGTCTCGTTTCATAAGACAAAGCTGTGAAGCGGAAACTCTCACTACAACCTATGGATAGCACTACAAAACTCACTATATATGAGACTAGTTTGCCATTTTGTGGTGAGGGTGTAAATTAGTATACTCTATAAAGTGGACTCAAGGTATCTCACACTGTCATGAAAAGTGGTGTACAACCAATTCATAATTACTAAACACTTATACAATCATGCATTGCACTGAAGGGAAACGGCAGATGGACAGGATGAGACAGCAATGCTATTTATATAAATAGGAGTTAATAAAAAAACGGACAGAAAAAGGAGAATGACAAACAGACAGAGAGGGGGGGAAAAAAGCCGGAAGTAGCCCGTTTAATTTATGTATTCCCAGAATCTCTATCACTACAACAATATGTCCATGTTACTCAGCTGAATTTACATGCACACATGGAACATATCTTCAACAAAGCCGGTGTAATAATATCAAATCATCTCTGTTTGCTTCCAACTCTCACTGAATTCCCTCTTTGTAGTGAAGCTTTCAATGCTAAAAAGTCTAGAGATACCATTGGCTTTCATGAAAAAGATGAGTAGGAGGATTTTCACCTCAGAAGGGAGATACATTTTTCTCTACACCAAATGCAGCTTATCATTTCTGGTCAAGCATCTCCTTTTCAGTAGCAAACAAAAGCTGGATTTAAGAAAACATTTAGAGGAATCCCTCCATTGCGGGAAAAAAAACCGAGGAGGCTAGAGGGAATTTTTCAAAGCCCTTACGAAGTTTAACGGGAGGCGAAAATGAGAGTGGAACAAAAGCAATTGCTTTTAAACAATGCATCATTGCGGTCTTATTTTCTTGTTGTACCAAACAAGGTCACATACTTTCAGGCTTGAATAATGAGGGACCATCTCTGAAAAGATAAACACAGACCTCAACAAAATGAGGTAATAATTTCTTAGTATTTCTTTGTTTTCTCTCTTCTCTCCACTGAACAGTGCAGAGAAAATAGTAACAATTAGGATTCAGACAATAACATACTAAAAGTGATGATCCAGAAAGAGGTTGGGAGGGGGAAGGGGGCGACGGACGTGGGGTGCTGAGGGATTATGGGCCAAAAGGGTGTCTGAATGGCAGACCAACTGACCTTTCTCTTCACTGCAGTGGCAAGTTGTAATCAGGGGCAATTATAAAGGCCTCTTGGCCAGAAATCACCTAATCCTGTTGTGGGTGAGGGAGCCAAATGTAATTATGGCACTCTGGTACAGTGACCCTGCTTCTAGTGGAACTAATACCAGAAGCCAACCAGAGCGATCCAAACCGCCAACTTTAGCTCGGTCCAAGGCAGACGACCAAAGTATTCTCATTTCGTCTGAGAGAGAACCACCTGTTTCCTGCAGCTACTGCTCCTTTATTCCCCGGACATGGAGCTAATCAGGGCTCTGCATAATGTGAGATCCTCTCGATGTGAAATGGATGGAAATTACACTCATGCATTTACAGAGACATTTCCAACAAAACCAATACATTGTAATCAATACAGTGAGTTTCGCTAGTATAAGAGCTTTTGTGTAGAATTCAACTTTGGTTTGACTTGCTTTTTTGTGCTGTTTGCCAATTGCAAACTGTCTTGACGGCGCTGACCTTTGAAAGAATGGAGAATTGGAGACCCTGGAATTTATTTGTGAGACACAAGTCAAATGCCTAAGCCCATCGCCTAAAAATGATTGTTTGAAAAAAATGAGGCTGGTGATATTCTGTATTTTCTTACTACAGACAACCCCACCTCCCAAAACATAAATAAACTCAACAAATTCAATGATTCCACTAACAAGCAGCCAAAGCTATTGCTGCAGCATACACCTCCTTCGTGGTCTAAAAACCATACAGTCTATGGTAGAAACCTATGGATGATGTCACGGACACTACGTCTATTTATTAGGGCCGGGACTTTAACGCGTTAATTAAGATTAATTAATTACACAAAAATTAACGCGTTAAAAAAATTAACGCATTTTAATCGCAGTTATTTTTGCACCGCGGAACGTTTCTCACTGGATGAGTTTCAGGCGTACCGATTATACTGGAGCACCAACTAACGTTCATGACTTCAGACAACAACAAACCACAGTGAACAACAGTGGGAAATGTTGTTTTAAAAAACGGACGGATGGAAGCGTCGATAAGAGCACGGTTGTGTGCAAATTATGCAAAAAGGAATTCGCATATCACCGCAGCACATCAAGCCTCAAGTATCACCTCAATGCAAAACATATAGCAGCTAGCGTGGACGTTAGCCTCTTTTATCGCGTTCACACCAAAAAGAGCCGGTACTAAAATTAGTTCATGAGAACCTTTTTACCCCCACGAAAGTCCCTGCTAGAGAGCAGAGAGCTGCTAGAGAGCAGGGACTTTCGTGCGGCTCTCTTGTG
Source organism: Gymnodraco acuticeps (assembly GCF_902827175.1). Lineage (NCBI taxonomy): Eukaryota > Metazoa > Chordata > Actinopteri > Perciformes > Bathydraconidae > Gymnodraco > Gymnodraco acuticeps. The sequence continues at coordinate 1,347,818 of NW_022990889.1, read as the reverse complement.
AGAAAATAGCTATATTTCTGATTGGCTGGGCGGATTGCAAACCACGCCCCGTAAAACTCCCAAAACGTTTTGTGAAGCCGCCATTTTATTATCCTCGCATTAGCATTATTAGCATTAGCCCAGCGCAGAAACGCAGAGAGACTAACTTATGGCAACACAAAATAAAACATGGGAGCGGTGGAGATGAGGAGGTGTCGGCGTTCTGGCGATTTACTTGGAAGGCTGCTGGGACTCCCAGCAGCTTCTACTGAAGCCAGTCCCCAACTCCGGGGACTTCCGGCCGGGGACTTTGGGCGGCAGTATACGCCGTGAAGTGGTTTGCGGCCTGCCAGTAAACCCAAAGCAGAAGAAGAAGAAGTGACGTCAGCGGCTTCATTTGCCTAATCCTCCCCCAGGTTCAAAGAGTTCTCATGAACTAAATTCTCATGAACCTTTGTGGGAAAAGTACTGCGGTGTGAATGCGCCTAATGGTATACTAAAATCCATGTGAAAAAAAATTGCTTCTCACTGTTCTTAGGTCAAATATGTATATGCGATTAAAAATGCGATTAATTTCGATTAATTAATTACAAAGCCTCTAATTAATTAGATTAATTTTTTTAATCGAGTCCCGGCCCTACTATTTATATATACATTCTTTGCTAAACACACATCTGTGAGATTGAGGACATGTTCCTTATTTATCCTTTACCAGTCCCAAATAAAGGCAGTTGTTTAAATTCCTGTTTGAGGAATGTTTGTCAAAAGTAGTAGTTGAGTCAGTCAGGATATGAGGTTCAGAAATGATTGACAGATGCCCGAAACACAGTTGGTTTTGGGATGTGTTGATAATAAGAAAAATATATAATATCCACAGCTTATTCTGACAGATATATACCCTGAAATATAAGAACGGTACCACAATACCTGCAGAATAAATTAGTTTTGAGTTCCCAGATGAATGCCCACGTATTCCCTCACTTCACATCTTCACATCATCCCCTGTACCTACATATATTTATCCGTACACTGTTATCGTAATACGAAAACATATCCTGAATCTAATAAAGATGTTTGCCATCAGTATGGTGACACATAAAGAAGTTTGACTCTGCTTCTCAATGCACTTAAACCGAAAGAACACATGTACAGAAGGAACATGAACAGACAGAGTTACTGTACCAAGCAAACTTAAATATATAGTTCCCATACCTGCAAACAGTTACATTGCTAGAAAATAAATAAAGCAAGGGTGCACTGAGGTAGGTTTCTAGTCTGTGCAGAAGCTGCTCATCAATATGTGAGTCAGGCTGCAGAGATTTAGTCTGGCCAACTCCATTACAAACTTCAGCAATAGATTGATCACTCAACAGAATGAGCTCTGACCAGCAGTAATGACTGCAGCTTTTATTTCCTCACTGACTTCCTCCCATCGACGGATAGTTCCTTTCTACACACAAGAGAGGGACTCCAAACTGTGACTTCAAAGCACATTTCTTTACCACAAGATTGAGGTTTAATACTTTGACATTTTCTTTACAGCAGTGCGTCAGTTGATCGTCAATGTTCCTTTCTGATAAGCATGTTCAAGCACTTCATTTTGTATTTAATTCCACAGGAAGCCTCATGATTGATTGAATGTTTTAAGGAAAATGTACATTACTCTTATTCCTCTCAGGTGCAATTAAAGGGATCGGATCGGTTTAGAGCAGCAACAGAAGCACCACGTCAGATTAGATTAGAACTAATTCCAACATCAAACTGAACACCATTTATTTAATGCGCCTTTGATTTAACAACATCATTTATTAAGCACACTGTTGATTTTTCCTGACAGCATGGTCATTTGATGGATTTCTTTGGTGTTCCACCTGGAATTACCTGAAATCCTACAACAAGGCAACTGTGCAGGGGCGGTTCTAGGGGGGGTCAACACTGACCATAGACCCCCCTCAAAAAAAAGGTTAGAATATTACGATTTATTGGAACTAAATCAAATCAGAGACCCGGATACAGTGGAGATTAAACTGTTCATTACCTTATATAAAATACGAATATTGTTTCTTTTTTAATGACATTGTCACTTAAAGTTACTAAAACAAATACTCTAAATGAAAAGAAATACTGAAACAAAGGACTGTAACAAAAATGTACAAATACCAATTACTGTATTTTATGTTTATTTTACACAATTACTTTATACTGTCTTTGTCTTTTTAGCCTGCTTTTATTGTGCCCCTCTCATGAAATAACTGGCCCCAGCCTGGCCCCCCAGTACAATTGGTCTAGAACCGCCACTGCAACTGTGTGTCTCCTCTATGTTTCTCTTATTCTATCATGCAGATCGAACTTCATGCTGCAAATAAAATGGTTTCTGGTGTTTTAATAGATTGTCACTGGAAATCGTTCCTGAGTGGCAGTGAAGAGACCGTTCTTGATACTTTAATTTCAATCCTTCAACCACACTAGGCTTCAATAATCCTGAAATAGAAAAACTACTGAAAAAAATGAAAAAGTAATATTTATCTTACTAGATTTGCCTATCCATTTCCATTTTCTTTTTATCAGGTGGTTGTCATCTGTGACAGGATCTAACTGAGCCAAGCTGTGCGGAGATACCCACTAATAATTGTAGTCTGTCAGTTTAAAACAATCCCTGGGTATTAAACGTCAGTCAAACTGTGATAATTTATTTGCCATATTCAACATCGCACTCATAGAATAGATGCACCCACCCACAATCCATTTACCTGTCCCATAGCCTGGCTCCTAAATGAAATATAGAAATGGCAATCAATCATCATGCGGCAGAGTGAGAGCCTCTGGGGACAGAGCCGAGTCTTTGAGGAGTGAAACAGATCAGGCACTAAAGTACAGAGAGAAGCCATCAGCCAGGCAATTCAGTTTTAGCTGTTCATGGTGCAATCTGACTGATTTATTTAATTAGGTGTAAGCAAAGCAAATCCTACAGCATTTGCATTGATTTATGTAAGCCATAGAAAATATTTTAAATGAGTTTTACTCTTTAACTGTATTTGGAAAAATAATACATGAAAGGAAATATTCACAGTAAGACCAATACATATGTTAAATATACACAATATATTATTATAATTTCTTTAAATATGTGAAAATTGAATGTTTTTGGGCCATATACTGTAGGGTAATATCTTCAACCGGGTTGTCAAAGAATTGCTTATTTAACGAACTATAAGATATAGAGCAACATTATAATTCATTTTGAGTTATGTGTCTGGCCACCTGACACATGCAAGTCCAATATGGATTTGCCTATATTTCTATTTATTGGTTCCCATTTTCAGAGGCAAACAACTGGCAGCCAAATGCTGCACAGTGTTCTAGCTAGTGATTGTCCTTTGGAGAGTGAAAAAGAACAAAAATGCTGCAGATACAACAAAAACAATGATCCGAAAAAGATTAATATACTTCAATATATTATAACTACTTTACTGATCACTGTGTAATTACCTTTAAACATATAAGTGGCAGGTTAGCTAAGTGGCAGCTATGCAGAAGTCATATTTTTTATTATTATCATTGTTCAATTTTATAACCAAATCTTTATTATCCATTCAAAAAATGTCCTTTTTAGGAGAGTTTATCAAAGTGTGTCTAGAAGGAGAATTAGACAACACAGCTCACCGTGTGACACAACAAAGAGTTAAACCTTTCTTTCAGATTTCAGCATCTCCTGTTTCCAGCAAAGGTCTTTGAGGGGTAAAATAATGAGGGATGAAGATGCAACGGATGCATCTAGCGTTACAGAGAAGTGCTCCCCTGAGCGGGCAGGACATGTACAAGTACAGGCAGAGGGCAAACTGCCTCTGAACTCACACACATGACTGCAGAAAAAACAGATGAAGCATCTTAATACTGCTTCACGTTCATACGAGAGATACAAAGACATCATAGCTAGAATTTCCTAAATTGAAACCAAAATAAAGTGATATTTAATTACCCACTTTTATCTGAGGTTGATTGTTTGCACCTCTGTTCAGAGAAAAGTCACCTCGACTTCGTATAACAAACCCAATGACATGAAGCAGTACTGTAGTGTACTAGAGTCTATTTTGTATGTGACTTCCTACACAATAATCAGGTGTACTAATATCATTACGCCTCGGGGAAATCAGAGGCTTTTTGTTCTCGCTTTCTCTGTAAGAGGATTTTCGAATAAACTCTGAAAGGGAACGTGGAGGTTATCAGATGACTGCAGTGATTCTCCTGCGAGAATTTCCAGTCAACTGACTCCTAATGAGTTTTCTGCAGAAACAATTAGATATCAGCCATGCACAACGTAAGAAACTGGGCATCATGCCACATTGATTCTGTGCAACAATTCACAGTCAGTACATTTCTGATAAATGTCATTCTTTTGTTGCGCACACAAATAATGGGACAGCTTATCGGACATTATGTGGCATTTTTGTATCCCTGACACGAAGCACATTAAGGTGTTCAAGTAATGGCCGCCGTTTATTAATCACAGCTCCATATCAGTTTAATGCTGAAATATTATAAGTCGGAAGCATATGGGCTTATTCACATGCCAACATCCCCTGATACTTTTATCTTTTCTTTGTTCCTGCTCTGTTTGTTCTGTCTTCTCTGGCTCCTCTGATGCTCTATAAAAGCTGATATCATTCAGAAATGTAGACGATGTTTATGGCTCCCTTGCGTTTTGAATCAGCCACCGTAAGAAGCTAAAAGGCTCATAGGAACATTTGTTTTGCTTCAGAAGGTTTGCTTCTAAAAGAGACAGCAAATTCACCCAAGGAGCTTGCAAACTGACAGGCAGCATTTATGCAATTACTGTACCACCATGTAGTTTCAGCATGATGTGTTCCCTGGAATCATTCATAAAAAAGAAACTGCATTTCAGCAAAAAATGTACAAATAACATAAGAGTGTCTAGTGTGTTTGAAGGTCAGGTATTTTCCTTTATTGCGGTAGTACAAAGGAAGCTATCTTAGTGAAGACTTTGTCACTCAGAGCCAGATCAATATTCTTTGACATTTGTAGTGAGGTGCAGGGCAGCAGGGGTGAGGCTGGAGCAGAGAGTGTACAAAGCATGGGCTTTGGAGAGCGCTGACAGGCCCCGGTGTGACCATTAGCTTTGAGAAACACCCTGCGGGGCTCGAGGAGAGGGAGGTTGGCTAGGCACTGCGGGCTTTTTATTTAGGAAACACGCCAGGAGACCCAGATGAATAACTCAGCGAGGGAACGGAGGATAATGGTAGGTTTCAGTTAATGCAGCATTCAACAGGCATAGACAAAACACGGCTTAGTTATGCATTTCAATTGGGGGCAAATGACCATATTTTCCGCGCCACACTCCCCTGGCTCACATCACACGGGACGATCTGGTGTAAACTGTCAGATATACGAGTTGTTTGTGCTGTTATATAAGCACACAGGGAAATGAATTCATGCTTTGTTTTGACTCCATCAGTCTCTGAAACAATGTGACACAATTAATGACGCCTTTACAGTAAACTTCACAGTGATGGAAAACAAAACATATTAGTTGAATAGAGCTAAGAAAAAACACCCATCTGTAAATGCAATTTGAAGTTTATTGTCTCGACTTTTGTGTCAAATAATGGATTTTGCTTTGTTTGTGCTACAACAGGGGTCAAGCTTTTGAACTTATCTTTTCTCCCAGACAAGTATTGACAGGTTCACATTTAAAATTCATTTAGAAACAATGAATCTGTGATGAATGTAGCAGCAATAGACACGACTGCTGTTTCCTGCAATAAAATCAGCATAATTGGATGGTGTGCCGTAGATAACAAGACAAATTACACTATTTTTTAGGAAGGTGGACAGTTATACAATTTAAAGTAATATAGTATGCCTCCTAACATTTGCATTTTGAAGAAAGGTCAGTTTCATCACGTTGACGATGATGATGCAACGACACGATATTTGGAAAAGTCTTTGTTCTCAGTGAGTCTGATTTTCCCTCAGAAAAGGACATTTTCTCTTCATACCTGCTGTGTGTAATTCAAGAGAGAGAAAACGGCGAGTGTGATTCATGGATCAGAATATTGATTTCAGCTGAACGAGGTTTCATCATAGTTATCATGTGCGACGTGTCTCTGTGAGCCGGTCTACTGTGGAGACGGCCGACCCCTCCTCAGGGACCGCCCCCCTAACAGGTACTATGAAATAATGAGGGATTGAGCCGCTGGATCAATAATTGAACAGTTTTTTTCTCATTTACTGTCGTCGTCTAACTGCAAAACGTTCCTGTATTAACATGTTGCAGTGATGCTGCTGTCAGTTTATTCCTCCCACTGTAAACCGACCACAGGGCAGCCGCAGGGCAGCAACACATGAGATGAATACATTTCCATTTAATGCAGTCTACACACCTATAAACTACTGAGTCACCTATAGTGACCTATAAACCCATGCTGGTTCAGTTCTATTTACCAGCACTTGCACAAAGATTATATCCAAACAGATATTTTGTATCACTTTGTACAAGTTATTTGTTTTCAAATGGATCCAATTATTTGTGTGCAAGACTGTTTAGGCTACAATATTTCACTCTCGCCAGTGAAACCCAGGAGATAATCAATAAGACATGCCAAACAATAGAACACAATGATTTGAGTTTAATACCCTTGGCTCGAGAATCACTAATGTTCCTGTTGCAGAAAATCGATCTCCTCCACACCGTAGCGGCTCTAACTGAAACGCGGAGGAGTGAAAGTACATCAAACACATGCAGTGCTAACAGTGTGCTGCACAGCATGACATCAGTATGCTACACACACTGTGTCATTTAGTGTCTGTCGGGTAGTCATGCTGTGAAAAACAGAAAACAACACGATGAACAAAGAATCTATAGTATGTTGGTGCAGTATGGCACTTCAATCAGTTTACTATAGTGTCCAACACTTGGCAGTACATTTGTGTTGCAGTTTGACCAAACAACACACTAGGGACATGTGGTGCTTTGCTTCACACTATTTAAATTGTGACTTAAACAACATCTGCAATTTAAGCTTTAATTGAGTTTCAATCGACTTATTTGAAAACCCACCTATGGTGCTTGTGTTCATGTATTGGGCTGCATGCACAGTCACGAACCACACATGCATATATGCATACAAACAATCCGTTTTACTTGATATATTGTTAATACGACATGCTACTGGCCTAACTCAATTGATGTTGATTGGTTAGTGCACTACTTTGGCGCAGACTAGTATGTCTTGACAACTTGGATGGATTCTGATTACTTTAATGACCCATTACTTTTTATCTAGTGACTCAAGCAGGCACAGCTCCCTCGTATCCATTGAAACATCTCAAAATATAATGGATGAATATTAGTGTGTACTTGCTCTCACTGAGACGTGGATTACTCCATTCAACACATCCACCCCAGCAGCTCTCTCCACAGCATATTCCTTCTCCCATACACCCAGACCCACTGGCAGAGGAGGTGGCACTGGTCTCCTGCTCTCTCCCAAATGGAGCTTTTCCCTCTTCAAGCTACCTAACTTCACTCCTTCCACCTTTGAATTCCATGCCGTCACAGTAACCCATCCTATACAATTAACCATTGTTGTTCTCTACCGTCCACCAGGCGCCTTGGGGGACTTCTTGGAGGAATTAGATAATCTCCTCTCACACATCCCTGAAACTGGTCCTCCCGCTGTACTTCTCGGAGACTTCAACCTCCAGACAGGGAAGATAGACTAAGTAACATCTCTGTTAACCGCCTTTGCTTTCTCACTGTCTCCATCCCCACCAACTCATAAAGCTGGCAATGTCCTTGATCTCATATTCTCAAGGAACTGCGCTACTTCTAACCTCTATGTAAACCCGCTCCACACTTCCGATCACTTCTTCATTTCATTCTCTCTACCCCTTTCCAAACATAACAAACTAATCTCTTCTCATCCTGCACCTGTCCGCCGTAACCTTCGTTCCCTCTCCCCCTCTACCTTTGCCTCGTCGGTGCTCTCAGCCCTCCCTTCCTCGGACTCGTTCCAACTACTACCTCCAAACTCTGCTGCATAAACTCTACTCTGTACTCTCTCATCCACTCTGGACTCTCTCTGTCCTCTCACATCTCAGCAGGCTCGTCAGTCCCCTCCTGCTCCCTGGCTAAATGATGCACTGCGTGCTAATAGAACCGTCCTTAGGGCAGCAGAGCGGAAACGGTGGAAATCCAAACACTGTGACGACCTCCTAACCTATCAGGCTCTCCTCTCCTCTTTCTCTGCTTCGATCTCTCAGAGATCCCCCCTCCGCACTTCTGTCAAGCGACTTTGTTACCCACTTTGAAAAAAAGGTTGATGATATTCGCTCTTCTTTTTCTGACTCACCTTTACTCACCGCTGGGTCACCAGACCCTCCTTCCACCAACACACTGACCTCCTTTTCCCCTCTCTCTCCAAGTGAGGTTCTCACCCTCATTACCTCTGCCCGCCCTACCACCTGTCCTCTGGACCCCATCCCTTCAAACCTCCTTCAGACTATCGCTCCTGATATTCTACCGTTTCTCACCCATTTCATCAACACTTCTCTAACTTCTGGTCACTTTCCAAACAGTCTCAAGGAGGCAAGAGTAAACCCTCTCCTAAAGAAACCCACTCTCAACCCGTCTGATGTTATAAACTACAGGCCTGTCTCTCTACTCCCGTTCCTGTCTAAATCACTTGAACGCGCTGTCTTTAAACAACTCTCCTGTTATCTCCATCAGAACAACCTTCTGGATCCGCACCAGTCTGGTTTCAAGGCAGGTCACTCCACAGAAACTGCTCTCATTGCTGTCACTGAGGAACTGCACACTGCCAAAACTGCATCCCTCTCCTCTGTCATCATCCTGTTGGACCTGTCTGCTGCATTCGACACGGTGAATCATCAGATCCTCCTTCGCACTCTCCAAAAACTTGGAGTTTCAGGCTCTGCACTTTCCCTCCTCACCTCATACCTCAAAGACCGTACCTACAGGGTGACTTGGAGAGGGTCTGAGTCTGACCCTTGTCAATTAACTACAGGGGTCCCTCAGGGCTCTGTTCTTGGTCCCCTCCTCTTCTCCCTGTACACAAACTCGCTCGGATCAGTCATTAGCCCGCATGGTTTTTCATACCACTGCTACGCTGACGACACCCAATTAATTCTGTCCTTTCCCCCGCTCAGAGACCCAGGTCGTCGCACGCATCTCTGCTTGTCTAGCTGACATCTCTCAGTGGATGTCTGCTCATCACCTCAAGCTCAACCTTGACAAGACTGAGCTGCTCTTCCTTCCGGGAAAAGATTGTCCCACTCTTGACCTAACAATCAACATCGGCACCTCAGTTGTTTCCCCGACTCAGACTGCAAGGAATCTGGGTGTGACCCTAGATAACAACCTGTCCTTCACTGCAAACATCGCTGCTACAACCCGTTGCTGCAGATACACGCTTTACAACATCAGGAAGATACGTCCCCAGCTGACACAGAAAGCGACGCAGGTTCTGGTCCAGGCTCTCGTCATCTCACGCCTAGACTACTGCAACTCCCTCCTGGCTGGTCTACCTGCATGTGCCATCCGACCTCTGCAGCTCACCCAGAATGCAGCGGCTCGTCTGGTCTTCAACCATCCTAAATGTTCCCACACCACTCCGTTCCTCCGCTCCCTTCACTGGCTTCCGGTAACTGCTAGAATCCACTTCAAGACACTGGTACTTGCGTACCATGCTGTGAATGGATCTGGCCCTTCTTACATCCAGGACATGTTTAAACCGTACACCCCAGCGCGTGCACTACGCTCTGCATCAGCCAAACGACTCGCTGCACCCTCGCTGCGAGGGGGACCCAAGTTCGCATCAGCAAAAACACGTGGGTTTGCTATCCTGGCACCAAGATGGTGGAATGAGCTCCCCATTGACATCAGGACAGCAGATAGCTTGCACATCTTCCGGCGCAAACTGAAAACTCATCTCTTTCGACTCCACTTCGAGCGATAGAATTACTAACAAAGCACTTATATACTAATAAAGGACTGGCTTATCTAAAGCCAGTTGAGTAGCACTTGAAATGTTTGGCTCTATGAAACCTGATGTACTTATATGATTCTGTTTTCTTCAAGGTTGTGTCTTCCTGGTCGAATGTACTTATTGTAAGTCGCTTTGGATAAAAGCGTCAGCTAAATGTAATGTAATGTAATGTAATGTACAGATATTCATGTTTCCCAGAAGATGACTCCTGATTACATTCATGGTCACTTCTGAGGTTGACACTTTATGATTCGCCAAAAATGTCTCATGATCATGGTTTATGAATTTTGTTTGAATAAATAATGACATGTTGGCCTTCAGCTGTATGTTAGCCAGTGTTAGCATGCTGACACACTAAAATAGTGAATGTGATAAAATGTAAATATATAAATCTGTAAACTTTAACCATTTGCTCCTACACGTTATTGTCATTGCGAGCATGTTTTGCATAATGACATTAGCTTAGCCTAAATACAGCTTCATAGATCTGCCAGCATGTTTGTATACTCTTGTTCTAAATACTATTCTCCCTTTATTTGTCTTGTTGTTTCAACCTGAATTTAACAATCTTAACAAGGACTAACAAGCTTAAACTAGATGACTAAACTACATCGTTTGCATTACTTTACGCCCTGTAGAAAGACTTATATTTACTATCCCTATTTGGAATGATTTCCACAGTCACAAAAACATTTTCAGAGGCTTCAATGTTTGCATTGTTAATTCTCCATCGTCTGGTTTATTTACATTATTAATGCCATGGAGATAGTCACTATACGTTGGCTGACAGTCAAAGGCTGCTCTGTGACTTCTCAGAATTGGGGCTACATTTTTCATAGTTCTGTCCCCAGAGTCAGAACTAAACATGGTAAAGCAGCGTTCAGTTATTATGCTCCAAATATCTGGAACAAACTCCCAGAAACCTGCAGGTCCGCTGCAACTCTGACTACTTTTAAATCCAGGCTGAAGACTTTTCTTTTTGTCGCTGCTTTTAATTGAACTATTCATATCTTAGACTGCACTGTAACTTTTATCCATGTACTTTTTTCTTTTAATGTTTAATTGACAGCACTGTAACTTTTATCCATGTATTTTTTCTTTTAATGTTTATTTTATTAGCTTTTCTTTTTAATGACTGATTTTAAATGCCATTTTCTTAATCTCTTTCATTTTTTGTAAAGCACTTTGAATTGCCTTGTGTTGAAAAGTGCTATATAAATAAACTTGCCTTGCCTTGCCTTGCCTTACATTTCATATTCTCTCAGATGAAATCATACAGTACTAGACTGTAGCCTAGCACACTGGCAGAGTTAGGACAAACTTGTGAAATAATGTGGCAAAGGTTTTCTCCGAGAGTTAAGTGTAGAGGCTAACGTGTAATTAATTAACCATGTCCCAGAGGCAGAAAATGACAGCCACATTTTAGGGCTTCTATTACAGGGTGTTGAGTTGCAAGCCTCAGGGGGGGCTGCCACATCTATTAGGAATCTCCCCCCCCCCGCCATAATCAGATACATGATAAATATTCAATGACACATGGGCTTATGGGTAACAACGGGCTCCGTTTCCCTGAACTTGATGGAAGAAGGGCTTGACGGAGCAACGTAATACAGATCCTCAAACCAAAGCGCAAGTCTGCATCAACACCCCCTCGGGATTCACCCTCTGATCTCCAAAACCGTTGACGCCAGTGTCAGTAAACGATCCCTGCAGCACACTCCTCTCCTTACAGGTAAAAGCACGCTGCAGGACCAACCCAAATTCACAAAGAGAGAGGAAAGTGTGATGTTATGAAAGCATATTTAATGTTAAAAACACTTTCATGCTCTGGTATCATCGACTGTAACCTTTGTTTGTCTGTCTCCTGTGCCTCAGAGGGTTAACGCTCGCTGTGTTTGCTTTTGCAGTTACTGAAGTCACTCCCTGACAGCGTGATCAATAGAGCAGATTACTTCACACTGTCAGCTATCACCTTTCTCTCAGAGCAGGGTAAATGAGCTCCAGCGATGGAGAGTGCAAGCTGTTTGTGTTAGCGTGAAATGTTATCGATGATGTTTTTGGCAAATAAATCATTGTAAACCTTTAAGGCATCACGAAACAAAACATCCAATTAAATATAAATAACCTCTTTCAATATACCTCGGCATAATCAGAGGTGTTCGCTGTGAAGCCGATTAACTGTAAATCATTGCCTCACATCAGCATATTGAACAAAGAGTTATGGTAATGAGGCTTCTCAGCCTGTGACCTTAATTAAGTCATCAGACTCGGCTACTTGACCAGCGGTCAGGATGCTCTGTCACACCGTCCTGCAGCTCTAACAGGAACAAAACCAGCTTTTACTGGAGGACATCACACAGCTCTGTGTCTTTACAGCAGGACAGAATATGAATGCACACTGGCTTTCAGTTACTCTGTGTCCAAAAAATTATGTTTATGTTCTTTTAGTTTATTGTGACAAATGTGTCAATGTTTTTCATTGCCAATGTTTTACAACCGTCTTGAACAAGAGATCTTAAGTACACATCTCTAGCTGATTTGAATCATTTATTCCATTCACTCAAAAGATGAAACGTCTTTACTCTAAGCAAAGCAACCACATTATTGTTTCAATGCATTTCAGAATGTACTTCAGTAAGTGAACGCATCACGGTTCTTTTGGTCTCTAATCCAGTTGTTGCTGGTTCCTCATGTAACATTCAGCTCAGTTAAAACCACACCCAAACAAGCGATGTATATAATGTGTTGAAGCTCAGCTGCCATTTTTTTTTTACAGTCATCACATCACAGTTGTTTATTTAGCTTTTTGTCTTTATCTTTAAGCTTGGAAATAAAGCTGACAAAGGTGCTTTTAGCCATGAGGTTTGGGCAAGAACAACTACACATACTGTTCCTACATTTTAAACCAAAACAACAATCCTGTGAATGCCTAAACATAACCATAGACATGTTGATCATCGTGTAAAGGTGTACTTTGTTGGGAAAATGTTTTGCCACTTTTGAAAATAAAACATACATGGAAAATGCATCTCATCATGTCAATAAAAATAGGAATTGGGCCGGTTTTACATTTTCCTTGAGATACAATTACTGTTGCAAATCAGAAGTACAGATTTTAGACATAAAATGTATAAAAGTAGGAAATTATGAATTTAGCACTGATCTGATTATTTAAATCAAAGCAGCTTTGGAGCATTATATATTAGTGAAAAGGGATATTCATATCAGTGCTGCTGCATAGTCTCATGCACAGGTAGTGTGTTGTTCACTCAGTGTTGTTCTACTCGCTGACAGCAAAATTAGCATTTTCCGGCGGCTCAGCTTCATGACGCACAAACTCAATTTAGTTTTCAATCTTCCAGAGACTGATTGCTGAAACAAAGCAGAAGAGATATGATGAAGGGAAACCGCATGTGTAATGACTCTACATAGTCTTGAAAGTGAATTAGTGCTGTATGATTCGATTGGCCATTGGGGCACAGGGATTCTTGGGTGGACGGCATTGACTCTCAACCAAAAGGTTCAGACATTAAAACTCAGCGGACACACTGCTGCGCACACATTAAGAGACCTGGTACTCATACAACATGCCCTAATCCTATTAAAATAGATCGCTTACATACTGTATAACACCAAGTCAATAGAGATACATGTAATCTCATTGGCTCTGAAAAAGAAGGATTGCCCTAAAGATACTTAAGGTGGTATTAATTTCATTCTATTGATGGGGCCCAGGGAAGGCAATGAGGCCGATACTGTGTCTGGTGGGACATTTGACAGAGGGAAACGGATCACATGAATACTTCATGGGCTTTGGGTGCATATTCCCACACATCCACAACCTGTTTGTCCGGATGGAAGAGGCATGTTTAATTGACAAAGAGCGCAGACATTTTAAGAAATTTGATTTGTTAATAAAATAATCTCACTGTGCTTCAAAGTGTTCCTGCTTTTAGAAAATGATCACGTCTGGCATGTTGACACCACCATTAAAACCTGCAGCTATATCGACAAACCACAGCTATCTCCATGGCAACAGTTGACTGTACAGCAAACTGGTTACAAATAGTCACAAAAATGTCAGATTGAATATCAATAACTGAACTGTAGATATTTAAAACTAAAAAGTGGGGGTTTAATGCAGCACACACTGATAATGATCCCTCATATTTACACTACAGCCAATCAAAGAGCAGAATATATCACACAAACCATCAACCCTCTGACTTTACATCATTATAGTGAGAAATTAACTAACTTACACATCATTATAGTTAGAAATAAAGAAATAAACTCACTCACACATCATTATAGTGAGAAATAAACTCACTCAGTTTCATGGGAGCTTGTCAGCTTTGCCCTAATTAATATCCGAGAGCAGTGCCTTGAGAGAAGTGTTGCCAGTTAACCATGTTAATGAGTTCTGCCTCCCTTTCCGAACTGGCAGTGGCCTCACTGTAAGTTTGATTTAATTTAGAAAATGATTACAGCTTAGTGGAGTCAGTATCTGCATCAACAGGGAGATACAGCTTCACCATGACAGGGTAATGATACAGTACTTTAAGAACAATGTGAAAGCTGAAACGGAAACTACACTAAGGCCCTGGCCACACGAGGACGAAAACGGTCGTTTGTGTTACTGTTTAGTGTCATATAGACCGTTCGGCCACACGAGGACGACCGAATATGGCACTAAACGACTGCGGAAACGATAACGGGTCCCAAGGTGGATAGAACGGCATACGCAACGCTCTGGGGGGTCCAACGGCTCCGTGTGTACGCCCTATACGTCATTTTCTGATAATGATGAGGCAATAGCCCCGCCTCTCCCCACCTCTGCTGCTCACCCCCGCGTCAAAGTAAACTGCACACTGAATTCAGATTATTTATCTTTCTCTCGATATGGACATAACCGCGAGTGAAGTCTAATCTGACAGGACGGAGACACCTCTCAAACTACCTAAACTAGTTATAAATATGTTTATTTTTACTGTCGGCCGGGTCACTCATTACTGGATCAGCTGCTGCATGAAACACTGACGCTGTCCGAAGAGAGGGAGGAAAAAGAGAGGCTCCATGTATTTTATTATTATATTATATAGATTCGGTATTCATTTGTTTTAAAGCTCAATAAATAACAAAGAAGACCTTTGACCGGCACTTTTATAATTTTGTCCGGAAGATTTAAACTTTAATACAAGTTGACTGGCGAAAAACTCTGCCCGGTTCGGGCAACCATGACAACCATGCTTCTTCGCTGCTTTTGTGGAGGAAGTTACAGCGCCACGTACAGGCTCCTGCTTATGTACTGCAGCTTCTCCAGCGGTTGGAGCTAAACGCATGGCTAAACGGAGCTGTCTCGTGTGGACAGACACTATCCGGTGAATATTGCGTGTGGACGGAAGCTTTTTTGCGTTTGCGTTAATCCTATGCGTTTAGCCGTTTTCGTCCTCGTGTGGCCGGGGCCTAACAGATAATAACATCAAGTGTCATTCACATGCTGAGTCTGACTGCTGTCATGATGCTGCAGCTGACAGCCGGTGGAACAAGGTGGTTTTACGAGAAGTCTCTGCTGAGGAATACATGCCATTGCTACCTTTCACATTGAAAATTGCATGGTATAAAGGATTATTTTACCTTACATGTATGTAGATACTTTATACTTATGGCAACGTAAATATAAGCTTCATTATTTTAGTAATCTGAAATATGATGTACAACAAGTACAACAAGTCTTTTGTTTCATGTTGAGTTTTTAGGTTGTTTACTAAGTGAGCATTTATTGCAATCATATACTTACACTTCATCTTTTATCCCTTTATGAATTAAAGTTTGTACAGTGTATTAAGGTAAACATATGCATTTAATGCTTGTATTTACATTACCATACAATCATATTACAAAAATATATATGAATGGACATCAAACAATCAATGTCCCAGTAGGTCCAACCTTATCACATGGTCTTAATCAGCAAATGTGGTTTCATCGCATCCCACAGCCTAACTAGCTTTTAATTATATTTTGTATTTATAAACTTTAAAATACGCTTTTTATAAGCTCCATCCACTGATGAGCACACCAATTTGATATAGTTGGAAGTAGCAGGTACTGTAAAGGGATCGTGGTTTGAGATGGTTTTGTTAAAAATGTTGTTTTGATGAATTCATTTATTACTTACAATGTCCAGAAAGAAAATGTTTAATTCCTGATTGTAAAGACACCAGAGACAAAATGATAACCAAAAACAAAGTTAAAATAATAAATAACTTATGAGTTATCACTAGTTTTGGACTGCTCTCATGCCAATTCATGATTTATCATGAATGAGCCATAAAGAAAGTGAAATTAATGAACTAATCCTTACCTAATGATTCATTATTTTTGAATCTCCCAGTCTGATAACTCGCCATTATCTGCTGTACAGTCCTCAGTTAGTGATTAATCAATTATAAGATATAATGCATTCCTCAAGTTGTCTTATAAACTACTTGCCTGTATGCTTTACTGTAAGTTTTACCCATTAACAGTAATAATAACAACGATCTCCTGTTATTAGGTGAATTGCGGTTGTCAGAACTTGAAAACACTGTAATGTGGGAGGACGTGGAGATTGGTATCCGGTTATATGGTATTCTGCATGTTTAATCACAAAAAAGTAAGTGTTAAAATGATATGATTTAATTAAATACCAAATAATGTACAGCTAAAAACGTGAATCTGTAAGAAAAGTGAATTAAATGTGCGTTGGGGAAACTGCCTCAGTGAGATTGAGATATCATTTCTGAGGAAGTATGAACAGTGTGATGGAGTGTCGACGTGCTGGATGTTGCATAAACCCTCTGCCTTTTTCCCATTACATCCAGTGAAGCATCAAATGGATCTCAGTGTGCCATAAAGCGATCCCTCAGTGGGTGTGAATGCAGATGATATTGAACATCAACAGTTTTCTATGCGTATGAACAACACAGGAGCTGTTTTAATCTATTTGAAGAGTACTCCAGCTTGTGCTTGACCTTTAAGAGCTTTGTCCGACAGTCGAGCTGACTATTATGTGCGGCTCTGCTCCAGCAGGCAGAGTGACATTCAGCCACTCGAGAGGGAAAAACAAACCGAATATATGTCTGAATGTATGTGGCTCCTGACGTTTGAAATGTACAACCAAAACGAGACAAAGTGCACAACAAAATGACAGAAAATTGCTTGTTTTCCATCCGCTTTGAAGCGAGGCAGAGGGTGAAGACCGACAGTCGCTGGCTTTCATCTGCAGGAGAACATATGCTTTTGAAAATAATTGTTTCTCACTACACTAAAGAACCTTACACTTTTATTGTGTAGTGCGACAGGCAGGGAAAGTGGGAGGAAAAGCTGCTGCAGTGTCAAGAATAGATTAAGTGTTTAGTCATGATTGTTGGAATATTTCCAACAATGCACAAATCACAGAATTTCTAGTAATGAATGAGCTATATTAGAGAAAATAAAGGTTCTTTTAAAGTGAATTTCAACCATCAGAGGGATACTCGTGTTGGTCTGAGTGATACTTATTGAATGTAAAATATCACTTCTAAAAGCCAATGCGCATGTAAAGTATGTTGGTTATTTAGGACTAAATAGTATTTCTGCTTCTCCTTATAATGATGATAACTATTACCTGGACTTAGGTCTCCTCATCTCCACTCTCACTGGGGATTACAAATACAATCAGATTCATCCTTGGACTTCTGCCCTTTGGAGTGCAGACGCAGGTAATTGCAATCAGTTTGTACAAAATTGCAAAGTCAATTGCTCGCTTCAAGGGTTATTTGGTAACTCCGTAAAGTCTTCAGTTCACAGAACCAGGACTTGAATGGAGAACCAATTTATTTCCTTCTATGTAGAGAGAAAAAGAGCCACAATAAGTAGATCATTATTCCACCATGGAAAAAATCTACTGCCTTGACTTAAACCCAAAAGCCAATAATGATGATGGAGATCAGAAAGATGTATATTGTGAACTTATGAATGATACTGTATATAGCTCACATTATGACTTTCAACCCAAAGCATTTCTTTGTGCTCGTGACTTTCCTAGAAAACCTCAATTAAACAGAGGATTTATTATTCTGGTACAAGAATGGCAAAGTGTATTCTTCATAGGCACTTTAAAATGTAAATGACTTCTTAATGCTGTTCTTTTCACTTGGAGAGTTTAATGGTGTGAAGAAAAACACTGCCTTATTTCCATACAGCAGAAGAAAATAAATCCCGCTGCTGCTTTATTCTCTTCACCCTGCGGAAAGACGACTATGTGCCATTGCCCTTGACCTATTAATGCAAAACAATGACAATATTCTGAATTAAAATCCTGATGTTGGAGGGCATAAAATACCATAATATACCAATATAATTCCCGCACAATACACTATTTCCAACCTTAGAGAAGCAGGTTAGAACAGTTTTGTGCAGTCTGCCCTGGATTGTGTTAAGGATTAAAGAGGACGTTTGACACATTTGTTGTTGTGGCTCAATGCTGAAAGAATCCCCAGATCCCTTTTCAAAGCAATTCTCCAAAAAATCTTTATTGGGTATTGGAAAATAGTTTTTTTCATCTGTATTTCTTACAGTGGGGATTCAGAGTCAACAGAGAACTACTGACTACAGACAGACACTGTAGACATGCTATACCACTTTGACTCTAATATACTGCATGTATTTATTGAAACTCTACCTATAGTGTCATCTTTTATTTATATTAGTACTCTACAATGATATTCAATTAAATGTACCTCACAGTGTTTTACGATTTTGAAATAGAAGTCTTCATATCAGCCATATATCATGGTCGTACACACACAGTGAGCAGTGATGGCAGTGCATAATTTCTCTGCACTGTCACGGGGGTGTTGTAAAATTCAATGACCATTTTACCCATCCCATATTGTTGTCTTGTGTTTAGAATAAATGGTTACTCTTTAAACTGTAAACCTTTTTTATTGTAGCGTTTTAGCCTTAATCTTAAAGGTCACCTATTATGCAAAATCCACTTTTTCATGTATTTTATACATAAACATGTGTCCCCTCTGTGTAAAGAGATTCTGAAGGTTTAAGAAACAAATATTTGCTCTCTTTTTTTCTTGATCCATTTATATAAAAACCTGTCTGAAAATGAGCTGATCAGATTTTGGCTACTTTGTGATGTCATAACGATTTGTTGGCTTGTGTAACCATTAGCCAATCAGCAACCAAGGTAACACCCGCCCACCTTATCACCTGAATCTCCTCCTAGAGCACCATTGTGTTCTTTTTAACCAAATATCTCTCAGAGGGGCGTGGGGAGTGGCTCATTATTTTCATCTAAAGTAACAGACAGAGAATCAGCACTTTTGAAACAGGGCTGAAACAGAGGGGATTATGGGATGCTGTAATGCATGATCTGGTTGGTATTTGGAGCCAAACACTTCAGAGACATGTTTTGTATATATCTGAGACCTATAATATATTGATGAAAAACTGTATCATAGGGGACCTTTAATGCCCACTGTCTCCAAGTGCAGCCTCACATAACAAGTAGACTTTTTGCTGTTTGATGCCCAGTGATTTTCATTTGAGTGGGAATAATCAAAGCCTATCCTACGGTAGAAAACAACGCTGTCTGAAAAGCTCAGCAAGATCATCACTTTGAGTCCTTATCTCTCACAGAGAGGGAGAAAAAGGTAGATGGAGGTATTTATCTCTGAGAGGATTTCTGCTTTGATACTCCTGGGCAATAAATCTGTCCCCAGTCTTCAAAGAGACAATACAGTATGTGTGGAACATATTCTGTCAGCAGGAAGCCTAAAAACCTTCATACAGGCTTTGTCTGTCACACCCACTTAGTATCTTTAATTGTTTCCGTGATCACGGAAAAAGTAAGTGAGATTCTACGATCCATTACCCTCATTGTTGTATTCAGGAATGATCCTGGACAGGTATTTTAGTAATGTCAGGAAGAGAGAGGAAGCATTATCGCAAATCAATCATTTCCATTCTTTCTAAACAGATTCACTTTTCAGGGAACAAAGGAAAGGAGAGCCGATCGCAGGTTTGGCACACAATGTGATGAAGGGCAGATATTCAAGAAACACACATTAGCTTTAGGTTAGCTAATTACTTTTCAAATTGACCCATTTATCTTAATCTGAAAGGCTTCTAGATAAGACCGCTATATTACTTAGCAGTGCTGAAAACCTTTTGTTATGGGTGGACAATGCATGGATCTACTTTTACTGTGAAAACATATTAAACTTGTATGAGATTAAAGCATAAGGAGACTGTAAACTGTCAACAATGGGCACATAACATTACAGCTTTACATCATGTCCAACTGTGTCAAGCTTTTAAATATACTGTATAAATGTAAATGTAGATTTTTTTAAAATATCTTGTGTCGAAAATCCTCTTAATGTGTGTTACAAATGTAACACTAAATGGAAGTTGTGCACAGTCTTTTTTGTACCTTTTTCTAAGGCACATTCTCTCTGCCTCCAGTCTTTGTAATAAGCCAGGTTTAACTTTACAATCCCAACTATCATGTGTTTCATTTCAGGGAAAAATCAAACATGTCACAAATAGCACACATTCATTTTGATCATTAGAAAATGTATTACTCTTCATTTATTTATCAGAAGCCAGTCGATACTAAGTTGTTCAGACATGATAACAAACTGAATATGTTGTAAATGTAATTGGACATTGAGGATGATCAGGAAAAGTCTGCTGAAGCTTCATTGCCACAGCACTCTGAACATGTACATCCATTATTTCGCTGTGGTGCTGATACATTATTACAGTAACACACAAATAACAATGAGCAGAAACAAATCTGCACCTACAGAAGCGCTAGAGCTCCGGTTTAGAGCCGGCCTGGAGCTTGACATGAACCGTGCCAATTGTGGAGACAGGCTCATTAAAGGCTGCCTCCCCCTGTGTGACAGCAGCCATTTGTTTAAGAGCCTATCTCCTCTCTAGCCAACCCAGATGCAATAAGTCAAAGCATGAGAGCGCTCGCAGAGACACCTGACAAATGACGGTGTGTGCCTGCCTCACATCCTATAGCAGCATCTCTTTGGAAGAGTAATGTCCAGAGGAATCAATTTCCTGCAATGAATCTCAGCCCCGACAAAAATCTGCAATTTGTTTATGTGAATATGTGTACACACATGGTCTGACACAAAGTCAACCATTGACGGAAAATAATTGAATATGTGCAACAGATGTCAGTCAGATTATGCCATTCAATAAAACATGTCTACTGATATATTACTGAAAATATATTTGTTATTCAAAAACCAAATAGTGGTAGATCGGACATCTTTATTATTGTGCTTTGGCTCAATGCCTTACATTTGTTGACACACAATATTCTCAGTTAATGTTTCCCTAAGGCTCCATTTAATTGGAATTGACTCAACACCAAAACAAGTTTACACCCAAGCAAACTCTTAGGATCACATTGTCGGGAAGCTTCAAATTAAATATAGAAATATGTCTGAAATTAAAAATCAAAAAGTCTCCTCTAACATGTGATAAGATTGAAAGCCACAGGGCAGTCTACTAAATGGACCTGGAGATGAGTGTTATTGTAATTGCTGTACAGACGTAGAGAATGAACTTTAATGGTTAGTCTTAAAGAAATGTGTCCAAGAACGGACAAATCTCATCTCCTGAATGCGATTGTGTGAACTGTTCGAAAGCTACAAAAGCTTTAGGTGCAAACGGTTAAATATGTTGTTATATGCTTAACACTGGTACAAGAATACAACTTGTTCTTTAAAATAAAAATAAATAGCCACAGGTACCAAGTCTCCTTTTATAAACTAGCAATGAAACTTCAGTAGGTATACTGTATGCACAGAAAAACACCATATTGCCCTTTCATGTTTTTCATTCTACTGAGAACTTTGTTCAATGTGACCTTCTCTATTAATTGGTTCTATTTATTCTGACAAAGAAATCCACACAGAATGAGTGTTCTAAAATAGTCTGAGGCAAACTAAGCTTACTAACCTTGTGCCTCATTTGATTATACTACAGGCCTTTTTATGGCAGTCTTTTAGACTCAAATATCACAGTGATATTACATGTGGTGTGAATCAACACCATAGCTCACTTACTTTAGAAGGTAACTTATGCCCATACTGTAGTATTTGCATTATGCACATTTGGCAGCTGTTAGTCATAAAAGTCAGCAGATATGGTAAAATAAATGAACAAAATCATGAAGCCTAAAGTGGAATTTCAGCTCGATATTTTTTTATGATCTCCACATCTTCATGTAGGGGCTCTCAGCTGTAAAATGGGGCATTTATAACACCTCATTGACCCTCAAAATGCTTTTGCTTCTAAAGCGCCATTTTAACCGTCCTTCATATACCTTATGTCATGGATCCTTGAGCCTCGAAATGACCCCCAACCTGGGAAAAATTCCAATGAAAAGATTCTTATAACACACTTCTTTAAACTGGAACATACTATATGAATGAGACTATGTATGATACTCACCTTGCCTATTCTCTTTAATAAGACATTAATCATGTGTAGGAGCTGTGAAGGGTTAAGCTGCTGCAGCAGTGTGCTGTCTGTATTTCATTTCCATTAAAGCAGTCTCCCTCTGGCTGTATCGAGTGTCTGCTGCTCAGGATGTGGTGCAACAATTAATCCTCAGATTGATTAACTTCCTATTGAATTGCCCCCAAACTAAAGCTGTAATTCAACCTGTCCTTGTTAATCCGAGACTCTGCCTCACTCACACAACTTTAAAAAGGGAACGAGACATATAGCAACTCTTTATCCATCTATTTCAACTTAATTGAAATCCGTTTTGTGGTACGGCACAGAATAACCGACATGCTAGTAGCAGTTAGGTGTATTCAGTTAGATGTTCTTTGTTTGAGGAGGGAGCTGTAAACTGAACTCAAATATTGACACTCGAAACAGATTTAAGTGTAATATTTATTTAGTATTAGCTCCAGAACTGTCAGATAGAAAGTTCAATACCACTTACCACTTAGTGTGTCTGTTAAATACTGTGTAACTAACTAAAAAGTCATATATTTCTTCTTGTGTAAAAAGTAGCCTACAAGTTCAGGTTTCACTGGGGGTTATGGGCTGGACTATTTTCCAGGAGGTTGTTTTCTTTTTCTTTGTACAAATATAACAGAAAATATACTACTTTTTAAATTAATGAAGTTAAGATGTACCAGTAGTTGGAATTTGTTATCTTTGAAGCCAGATTAGCTGTTTCCCTCGGTTTCCAGTCGTTATGCTAAACCAAGCTAATCATCATCTGGCTCCAGTCTCATATTTATGGCGCATATACAATTTAAAAAAATATTATTTCTATTTATGGTTGTTTCTAAATGTAGTACTTGAAGCAGTACATCAAAAATAAATTCAAGAAGATATAGAAATAATATTGAAATTGAGAATGGTGCAAGGGACACAATGTCAGGAATGTCTTCTAGAAGAAATAAGTAAACTATATACATTTAAAAAATAGTTAAATAAAACAGAATGTTAATTAAATACTGTACAGTACAGGTAATAATGCTTATGGTAATATATAAATATGTGGACTGTAAACAGATGTTTGTCAGTCTAATTGCCCGTGGGATAAAACTGTCTCTTAGTCTCGTGGTCTTGGTTCTGATGCAGCAGTATCGTCTGGAAGATTGCAGCAGGCAGTACAGTTTGATACTGTTTACCTTTTGTTTGTAAAATTTCGGGTGATGAACAATACAACACCTGCAGTAGCCGTACAGAGTGTCTGCTGCTGACACATAGAAGTGATTAGCAGTGGAGGAGCTGCCTTTCAATCCTCCATTTGTTTGAAACTGAAAGGGATCCAAGGAGCAGTGAAAGATAATGTGATGACAATGTTCAAGGTGAAGTAAACAATCATATGTCTTTTGTTCTATCAAGGCAACAAATATTGAGCTGGTTTACAGCTCTGTAGCTGCAGGATTTAAAGTGTGCTGCAGTCTTGGATTGCCTCTGATCACGTTTCCACTGCTAAAGTGTTGGAGCAGCATTTTTCAGAGTGAGATTTCATACCACTGAGGGAGATAATATATTTATATTAAAAGGCTCTCAAGTGCAATCAATCTTTCCTTGGGGACATGAAAAATAAGCTTAATAAGTTTTATCAGCAGCAGCTTTGTGTGCCCCATAGAGGTTCATTATGATTATAGTGCAGCACTATAGGGCTCAAGGGGCCACTTTGAAATGGTGAGAACACATATTTCACCACTGGGAAATTTGTGTGGGGTTCAGACGGCCAGATAGTTTAAACCACTGATTTCTGGGGACAGTAGTGCAACATGAGAAGGTAACAATACTAATCCGCTTCAAAGGCAGTGTGCTTGTCACAAGTCCTTTAAAATCTCGCTCTACCAGTCAGAAAGTGCCGGAGGGGAAACCACTAGCTGCACTTTGATCTTGCCAGGTCTATCACTTTTGATAAGAGCTTCTGAAGCAAATGAGGAAAACATTGTCATTCAACAAGCAAGCTTAGCTGCAAGGCCTGTTAATTAATATAAATAGCTGGAAGCCAAAACTGCAATGCAAGAGGTTGATAATTATATATCTTCCTTGTTTGTATTATCCTTGTGTTTGGCAAAGATTTAAAAGAAAACATGTTTTTGCCAAGGGTAAATCTGAACTGTCTGAACTCTACTTTTCTCAAAGAAACTGTCAGATGAAATGTATTCATGAAATGGAATAAGAAGGAAATTAATATAGAATATAGATTATCAAAACATTAGATGGATAGCTCCAATGCAGCATTTATGTCCTGTGCATCAGAGGTGAGAAATATTTAATGTACTATTCATAACAACCCTCATTTTCCTCAGCATTTCCTTGATTTTTAATGTGCAATGCTTTAATAAGTTGTCTCCTTTCTACGGTCCAGGAAAAGCTTTAAGAATTACAAGATTGCAATTTGTACGGATTCATGTATTATGTGACAAATTACAACTCTTTGTAGTTTTTGTGTAATCCTTCAATGAACCTGCTGAGCAATTAATCTTCAAATATTTGAATACATAGTGTGAAACCGCTTATTTCTTCATTACCGCAGACTCATAACTTTGTAAGGAGGTAATCCTCAGCAGAGGTAAATGTAGTACTTTTAAAATATCACCTGCGTCCGGTTCTACCTGTTAGTTAAGAGATCGTGTTGATTCTGAGAAAATATTTCTCTGTGATTGGTGTAACCATCTATGGCTTTTCTTTAGCTACAAACCTCTTCTCAGCCAGTCACTGCTCGGACATTATTGAGAGTTATGGTATCTCACCCAAGATTGTAGCCTTGAGGCAACCATTTATAAAAGGTACTCTTACATCCTGCGAGGTGTCCGTCAGATAAAGAACTGCAGTAGAGCCACAGCTTTAAAGAGTTTCCATCACTGTAACAATAAAGAGCTTTTTGGATTATTCTAGTGGGAATACTAAATAAAGCATGTGCTATAAATAATGTGGTAATAGCCTCAACCAATTTAAGAGGAACACAAAACTGGCATTGAAGTGACATTCCCCAACCACGCTGTAACCTGAAAATGAGCAGGAGAGGCTGTGAGAACATTAACAGCTCATTCTGCCCGTGATAATGAGAGCCCGCTGAGTCAATCAGCACAAAGATAACATGCCGGGGGGGCGGCTCCTGTGGAGGCACCCTGTGACTACTGAGCCCCAAACCCTAATACTGCAGAGTTGTTGACTTATTTAAATGAGATGGATGTTCCTTTCATGCCACATAGCAGTCCTCAGACATTTGCACGATGGTTTGAGACGCTCTTTGGGGTGTTTTGTTCACATGCTCGCATTCTGGGTACAATTTGGAGTCATTTCCTGCTGCTGTTTGCACAGCGAAGCGCTTCAGAAGGTTGTGTTGGAAAGCTTACAGTAGGCTATATCCGTCTTATTGAGAGGGAGCTAGGTACTGTTACTGCCTTAACTCTCACTTAAATATTAAATGGTTTTTGAATGCAGGACATTACATTTGTCAAAATGGGTGATAAAGCTCTGGTTCTTGACAATAATGAATTTTACAATTACAGCCAGTGTAGACTCCCTAATATATGCTAAACCGACAATTTAAAACATTTTAATTTGAAATATTATCAATAAATAGCTGCTTTTTTAACTAACCCTAACAGCAATGGACAGATTATAAGACGACATGTCCCAGGACACAGACATGTAAATGCCCCATCCCTCCTGCATAGGAACCCAGACTGAAACAAATACAAACGAATATCCCTCATGTAGTTTTCTAATCTGTCTTTAGTCATTTTGTGTCTTTGTCTTTGTGTCTTTGTGTCTTTATGGTTGTTTTGCGTAAAGATTGCATTTCCTTGTTGTAATTTAGTGTCTTTTTTCTGTGGCTAAGCATCTTTCTGCAGTCTTCTTTGCATCCCATTTCAGTTATAATTGGCCTCTTTTTAGTAACTTTGCAGCATATTTCCTATTTCCTTGCAGTCTTCATGCAGCAGTCATTTTCTCCTTGTAGTCGACCTTTTGATGGGTAGGAGTTTTCAAATTGCTCTCTCTCTCTCTTCGGACCACTAGAGTTAAATGAAAATCATTTATCCATGTCTTCCCACAGGTACCAATAAATAAAGATATTTGAACTTTAGTTTTGCGCTTGGGATCATAGCTATAATGTTTTTATTGTTACTGGAAATCTCTCTTGAAGATCCTGTTTTATTTTACAGTTCTGATGCGGCACATATCAATGTGCAAAGCTCATATAAGAGTGATGAGGATACAATAGGAGACAACTAACTGTGAACATGAGACGCATCAGTCTCTGATCAATAATGAGCTTATGACAGTGATGGACTGCAGGAATTGCAGAGAAATTGGAGAGACAAATGGTCCAGAGCTCGAAATACACAGCCCCACCCTGTTTCAAGGTCACTGCTTTGTAGCTTAATGTGAAATGACTGTTGCTGCCAGGAAGATTTACAAAAGTGGATTTGACCCAATAAAGGTTCACAAGTTACAAATGATTTTTTACATGTAGTTCATAGCTTGTTGCTAGTTGTATAAAACATTCGAGAATCTTTTGTTTTTGGTTCTTATTCAAACGGTGGCCATATTCATTTATATCAAGCTGCTTAAAAACATTTGATGGCAGATATAGCAGTAAAAGAGTCAAGCAAAGAAAAGTCCTCAATTTGCATCTCCAGTTGTAGATTAAGATCGGTTCACTCAGCCCACATTTATAGTACAACTTGAGTAATGAACCAATATCTGATGGGCCATGTTGCACACTCAAAGTGCTGCTATTTGCCTTCCTATAGTACTACAGTATATTGCTACTATTTTTTTACAATACTAAATGAAGTGCTTCATTTGTTTACAGTGCTGGAGGCCAGGATGGGTGGTTGGTGGAGAAACCTCAGGACTGTGTCCAGAGACCAGGATTTGCATCCTGCAGAAACACTTTGGTTAAGGTTAGTGAAAGATGGTGGCTGTGGTTGAATGTTAATAGGCACGTAATGATTTGTGTTTCAAGTCGCTGCAGATTTTGTCTGTAGTTAACCAAGACCATCATCTCTCCTAACCTCAACCAAGTGCTGTGAGAGACTTAATTCAGCCATAAAAAGTAGAATAATGCTGAAGTCACTACAAGCAGATATTGCATTGCAAGGTTGTTGTTTATCTGGTGTTTAACAAAAACATGTGTCAATACATATTTTACTGATACGTTCATTATTAATATTTTTGCAACTTGACAGAAACATTCATTAAATCATGCTGCGGATTGAAAGCGTTTTCCTCCAGATGGTTATGTCTGTGGTGCAAATGTATAGTGATACATTAAAGGCACAAACTAGAGCTTCATGTAGCCTGTAGTCTATCATGTCTGTTTTTTAAAATCATTAAAAAACATAAAATGCCAAATTGTGATATTGTTGGCCCGAGTATTTGCGCATTAAATCATAAATCCGCTGCGTCTAAATGATTATGTTTTGCATCAGGATAAAAGGATAAACATTATTATTCCACAAGCGTTTCTCCTGCTCCATCTGCTGTTGCGAGGAGATGTGAATGCTTCATTAGAGTTGGAGGAACAGCATCCTCCTTCTGTTATGTTGTAAAGCATCAATCAGATTTCCTCCAACGCTCTTCCAGGTGGCACATAAAGTAAAACACCAAATAGAGGCTGCTCGCCCTGTCTGTGATTGTTTTATCGATGCTAAAATGCTAAAAGTAGCATATTTAAGCACTGACGCTATGATACTAAACAGTTGATTACACTGTAATTAGCACATCATCTGAATTAAAGCCTCTTACTTCTGTTAGCCTGAAACCAGATAAAGTGTAATGGATGTTTCTGCAGCTCTGCTTGTGTCAAGCTTATAAATGGCACATTTCCACTGCAGCGGGTAGCCCCGTTTAACGGCCCGTTTAACGGCCCGTCCACACAGCGGCGTGCGTTGAAGCTTCCAACGCTTCTGCCCATTCACTTTGAATGGGGTGACGTCACTTTTAGCAGAACTGCATTTTGGGAAGCGACGTGGAGCGTTGCTGGCGTTGCTTGCTTCAAAAGTTGAGCAATGTTCAACTTTTGGCGCCTCGGCAGAAGCGTCAGCCAATGAAATCCCATTTAAGCAAATCTGACAGTACAAGCGCTAGCCAATCAAACTGCGTGTATGCTGGCCTGGGAGAGACTACGCAGGTAATTTCCTCATATTCCAAAAAATGGAGGGAAAATTCATTATAGCGGTAGTGAATCACCCGGTGCCGTATGATCAGTCTCTGTTCATCTACCGGGATACAAACCGGAGGAGCGAGGCATGGAGGGAGGTGGCAGAGACAGTGGGTGTAACTGGTAGGTTTTCGCCTGTTTGGGGATTTTATATCCAGTTTACTTCGTTTTAACATTGCTATTGCTTTGTATGTCGGGGGCGGGAGATTCATGTGATTGGTTGTTGGTCGCGTTGCTCGCAAAAAATCCCCAAGCTTCAGACACGCCCACCGCCAAGCGTCAACGCACGCTGCTGTGTGGACGCTCCGTAATCGTCCTCAAGCGGCCAAACCAGTTTTTGGTTGCCTTTCCATATAGCGTAGCGCCGGCTAGCGGGTACTTTTTCCCTCTTTTTCCGGCCCCATAAAATCGTGGTTCTATCAGGCCAGGGCTGAACTAGTGACGTCAACACTCTCGACTGCTGATTGGTCAAAGAGAATCGTCACAAGATCGCGCGCGAGATCATCCCTAGCGTCGCATATATATTTAGAAGCAAGCTTGCAGCATTTTTATACACAGAGGAGCTACAAAAATGGCAACGTCGAAAAAAAGCACACCGTGGTCGACCGAGGAGGTGACGACGTTCCTACATCTAATTGGGGATGATAAAATCCAGCGGGAGCTCGACGGAACAACTCGAAATGTGAAGCCGATCGCCCCGCCTACACTGCGTTGCTACCCCAGGTCCTAAACTGTAATGGAAATGCGCCACGGCCTCGGACGGCCGGCGAGGCAGCCCGAGGCCTGAGCGAGGACGCTAGGGACGCTTAAACGGGGCTACCCTGCTGCAGTGGAAATGTGCCATTAGTGCCCCAGTCTCATTGCACTCTCTAGCCCTTCTAAGGATCTACTGTTAAGGCATCCTATTGCCTGAACTACATTGTTATCCCACGGGAGGCAGAACAACAATGATTTGGCTTCAGTCTGAGCAGGTTTGTAAACACCATAGCCTACAAAGCTACAAAATCAATACCTATAGCATGGCACGGTCACGCTGCCAATTTCTCTCTGGTGCTCACACTGAGTTGTTCCTTAAGTGGACTAAACCTTGAATTACAGAAATAAAGGCATGGTTGATTCCTCGCTTGCCACAGAGGAATACAGGCTACAATGCTTACCGCTTTAAAATAAGACTTGACCAAAGTGGCTTTCTGAATGAAACCCATATTTGTGTTCAAGGAAAAGGTGTGGCTGTAATCTCACCGCAAGCCTGGAACCAATAGAATATATTAAACACAAACTACTGGAATGAAAACACACACACACACACAACATTTCATTCCCCTGTCTCTATTCCACCAGGTACAATGACAGGCTTCACATAAAATACATGATTTTTTTCCTCTGGGAGAAAAAGCAAGTAGAGTACAGTATGTGACAAAGAAAAATAGCACACTCTAAGAATAGCATTTTGGGCTGGATGAGAGGGGTAGTGATGATGGGTGCTTGTACTTCTGGGTCTTTTTCACATTTTGAACCCAAGTTAATCATGAGAGATGAGACGGTTTCCAGACCGAGTTGTAACTGAAGTACTCCCCTAGAGAAGATTTCATCAGGGAGACAAAAACAGATTTAGGTGACAACATCATTTCATC
This sequence comes from Gymnodraco acuticeps, assembly GCF_902827175.1. Lineage (NCBI taxonomy): Eukaryota > Metazoa > Chordata > Actinopteri > Perciformes > Bathydraconidae > Gymnodraco > Gymnodraco acuticeps. The sequence goes on along the minus strand of NW_022990889.1, from coordinate 1,317,441 downwards.
TGGTTCTGCATCTATCATCTGTGCTCAGGCTGCTGGGTGATCTAATGCAGCGAGGATCTCATCTGGAGCTGCGCCGTACTTTGTGGGTGATACTAAAGGGCGTCAACCACACTCCAGTGAGCCATTAATTCACGTCACACAAATGAATCCAAGAGTAGGCCTCTGCCACACACCGAGAGCCCCCGCTCCTTTCCCCACAAAATGAGATGTATTCCAGCTCTTCTGCACACAGCCACATTTTGGCACCCAGTTAAACACAAGCAGGAAAAAGAGAGAAAAGAAGTTGAACAACCTTCTTGGAGAGTTTTAAGTAATACATAGTACAAGTCCACGTAGACCGTCTCGCCTGAAAGGAGTCAAAAATACCACAGACATGTCGAACCTTCATAGTGTCTACCACATCGGAGAGGCAGGCAGCATCACTGCAGCTGCTGACAGCCAAACAACACACACATACTCACACTTTGTATTTTGCTGTTTCAAAAACATGACATTTTTTCATGAATTATTTATTTGCATTGGTTAAATAGATGGAAAATACGCTTTATTGCCAAGAGATGTATAAAAAGATTGATGCCCCTTTTGTATCTGTATGATAAATATGGGGCTACAGCCAGCAGCCGGTTAGTTGGCTTATCAATGGATTTTAAACTGCAGGAATAATTGGGAGCGGTTGGTAAGGGATTCATTAAATCCCCTACCTTCACCTCTAATGCCCACTAATTGACATGCTCATTTGTTTAATTTGGAGAAAAACTAAAGTTTTAAAACTACAGTTTGTTGTCTTACAGCGGGTTATGGGGCTAAAATAAGCTTGCAGCCCTCTGACCTGACCTTATATTTAATTGTTTTGGTCTCCTTGAAATATAACTTTTACCAAGAAAACCATACCTACAATACTGTCCTTGTAATTAGTTGTGTTCAATCAGTGTTTTAGTTTGCAGTACAAACACACCGGGCTTCTGTTCTGAGATGTGAATGTCTTTGTGCTTTCATTCTCCGTGTAGCTGAATAATCAAGTGGACATCTGCTTGAGAAAGACTTCTGTATATTGACTCTGCTGCCATCAAAAAGTGCTTGTCCATAGCACAGCTTGTTACCTTGGAAACATGCCGTGCTCTGTCTGTCTGCTGGCCGCTGCTTTAATCTCCTCAAGTACTTCTCCTGTGTGGAGCTGCAGATGCTGTGGTAAACATTAGTCTGAATGACATATTGATATGTTTTCTATCTTTTATTTTTGCCTTCTTTTTCACTTAGTGCAAATCACTGCGTTTGCCGTATAAGAATATATCCCATCATGAGGCACTTGCCGCTTTAACAACTTAATATTCTCCTCATGTGTTGGACTGGCTGTATGGGAGGGCTGTCACATTCAAATTAGAGTAAAATATCTTACTGCCCTCCAAGGAGAACTGCTGCCAAAGCACCTTAGTACAAGACAGTTAATCACATGCATTACACTGTGAAATGAATGACCTTATGATTAAGAATATACCTTAAGGGGAACCATTCAACTGCAGCTTATTCCAATAGTATTGTAGCACTGCAGCATGTTGTAAAATACATAATGCTAAAATTAACCTTTTTAGCACGTTTCTCAGATGGCTTGTTGAACATGTCATCTCTCTTTTTATGAGAACTTGACGCCTCAGTTTATAAATCTAGTTTGATGGACATAATCTTCTCTGCTGCTGTTGAGGCCACTCACAAGTAATGATGCAATGACCACAGATGTTTTAGTTATCTTCCAATCACGTCAGGAGCTTCACACAGTAGGATGTGAAATGCAGGCTGTGTCAGATAGGGCTCAGGTTTGGGTGAGGAAGAGGAGGAGGAGAGCGGGTTCAGTGTAACAAGACACACACACACACACACACACACACTCACACATACCCCTTATAAACAGCTGTGTGAAATCATGAGGCTGTGTGAAAGGAAGAGATGTCTGGCCTGGATTCTCATCCATCAGTGCTGTGAGTTCAGTGATGGTGTTGCAAAATGCAACTGCTTATACTGATACACGTCTTGGTCAATGAAACAAAATAAAATAAACAAAATAACATGAAATCTACAGTAATTAAATTGACACTGATTTGGATTTTCATCATTTTCTGATTGTAATTTCCCATTAACTTCCAAAATGTATGCTGATTTCTACGCTGACAGCCACTGTATTCTGACAGCCGCTGTATTTTCCATGTTAAATAATTAAAGATCACTTATAGGAATATATTCAACACATTTCCCTCAATCTAAATCAACAAAATAAAAAAAAGGTAATGTTGATGATGATATACGAGGTCAAGTATTATAATTACTATTACTAATAACTATTCGATGATATTTTTTTGTTTTCACTTATCTAATAATAATAATAAATTGTATTTCGATAGTGCTTTTCTCTGACTCGCTTTACAACATAAAGGAGAGTTGGGGTGGGGGGGGGAGTACAAACAAACAAGGACAAACAACATTTATAGTGACTTATGACTGGATTTGAATCGACCATATCTGCGTATACCTCAGGAACTTCATTACTTTACTTAAAGCCACCAATGACCACTTGGAATCATTTATAATCCGATTTGAATGCATTAGTATATCTGTTAGATTATAATGTATTATGACTATGGACATTGTTGGATATTGGTCAGTGCCAATAGCTGACTAACCCAGCAGCACATTTAGTTTGGTTCCTTTAAAGAGTTTTTCTTAAAACGTGTAAAATGCAGTTCTCATTCATAACACTCCGTTCGATGTCTCACTATGGGATGCGCCTCATCGCGGAGCAAACAGAAGCATCAATCTCATTACGCCAATCCTGATTGGCTGGTGATCTTGACGTCAGCGTCAGGGAATTCACCCCCTATAAGTAGCTTGCGCCACGACGCATGTGTCATTCAAACACCTCTTCTCGCTTCAGAGCCGGACAAGCTTAACGGTCCACAGACTGAACCCAAATACCCATTTCGGTCAACGGGCGCTCGCCGGCTACTCCTTCTGCTTCGCAGGAAGACGGTAATACTAACGCCAGTTAGTATTGAAATCGACCTCGCCGTTCTCTTTCCCCGGAAAGTAAGGTAGGTCTGATTTTTTCAAGCTAGCGTTAGCTCGCTCCCTCACTACCGACACCACGGTAGCGAGGACGTTTTTTCTTTTCTCTTCCCCACGGAGGAGGAAAGGATTAAAGGAGCATACTGTCACACCAGTCAGTATTCTCCGGGAATAAAAGACCCACACCGTCCTTTTCTCCGGATTAAGGACAGGGTGGTAACACCTTTTTCTCCCAACCTACCTGTTGAGAGCGGGTCCTCTCCACGCCACGAGGCGAACAAGATGGACGCCTCTCTACCTCACACCAGAGGAGTCAGGGACTCGGTGGCTCGACTCTGTGGCTGCGGGTTGAAGATCTCGGGCACAGACACACACCAGGTCTGCTCGTCCTGCCTCGGGCTGGAACACGCCCGAGGCGCTATCGACAACCCCGGCTCGTGCGGACATTGTGTCCGCTTCACCGTGAAGAGCCTCCGCCGACGGTTAGCACGCCAAGCTAGCCTGTCGGAGCAGGACCCCCCCATGTCCATTGACCTGCCGGCCGGCAGTCAAGACGCGGGGGCGTCCGCCGCAGAGAGTGAACCCCTCTCCGTGTCGGTCTGGGGCTCATTATCTGCGATGGCTGCAGAACCGGAATCCCGCGCCCTGGCAGGCCGGGACCCGGTGACGGCAAGACACGCGGGAACGGGACCCCACCGAGCTGGGGCTCCCGGTTAGACCTCACCATGGTCTCACCCGCGGAGGATGTCCTCGAGCTGGACTACGATGAGGACGAAGAGGACACCTCGGTGTTCCTCCTGTCCGAGTCGGATGAACATGAAGAGGACATCTTCATGTCATCGGCTCAGGCTGCAAAGCCTGGAGCGAGGGCTGCTCTCCCGGGCGATAGCACACCAGCTTCGCCCTGTCTGAGCATGGACCTGCAGGCCGTGTGTAAACGCGCCGCGGCCAGACTCGACATCCTGTGGCCTGAAATGGCCAAGGAGACCTCCAGGTCCCGCTACGAAGGAAAACATTTTCCCCAAGCAGCGCGGACAAAGAGGCAACTCCTTCCGGTCTTCCCGGAGATGTTGGATGAGGTGTCGGTCTCGTGGAGAGATCGGCCCTTCAGCAACAAGGTCCCAATCCAGGGTGCCTCCTCCCTAGACTGTGACGGAATGGAGAAGCTCAGCCTGCTCCGCATTCCGCCCATGGAACCGCTGGTAGCGGCCCACCTCCTACCGAGGATGGGCCCGTCACCAAGCAGGAACCCCATGCTGCCAGCAAAGTCGGACCGATTTCAGTCGACAATGACTGAACGGTCCTACAAAGCCGCAGCGTTGTCCGCCAGGGCCCTGAATGTGTCCTCGCTGCTAACCGCTTACCAAGCGGAGCTCTGCGAGGACCTGTCGGGTAACCCGGGGGCAGCCACTCTGGACGAGATGGCAGCGGTCACGGACATTTGTCTTCGTGTCCAACGCTGCGCCGTCCAGGCCACGGGCAAGGCAATGGGGATCATGGTGGTGCAGGAAAGAGCGAGATGGCTCAACCTCACCAACCTCCCAGACCGGGAAAAGGAGGATGTGCTGGATATGCCCATCGTTCCCGAGGGAATTTTCGGCTCCGCTCTTGCTTCCATGCAAAGGAGGTGTGAGTCGAAAAAGAAGGAGGACGAGGCACTCCACCTCTGCCTCCCTCGAAGGGTCCAGCCGCTGCCTTCGCAGCAGCAGTCCTTCGCAGCAGCAGTCCTTCGCCCAAGCTGCCTCGAACCCTGCTCGGTTTAAAACACCGAAAACGCAGAGGTCGCAGCCCGCCCCGAGTCCCCAGCCCAGGCTGGAGACGAGGGCGAGCTGGCCTAGAAAATCTCCGGTTCCGGCTGCAGCTCAGGCGCAGCCAACCCAGAATTTCGGCCAGCAGTCGAGGAAGAAGAAGCGAGCGGCGTGACAGCCCCTCCTTCTCCCCTCTGTGACAGAGCTGGAAGTCCAAGACGGTTCCACAGCTCTAAATGTGTTCCCGCCGCCTCGAGAGATGCCTCAACACCATCCTCAAGTCCGCACAAACACATGTCACACATTTGTTGATTTTTCTGTCATAAAACATTTGCCGCTGACGCATCCAGGCTTCGAGCCAAGGGCGCAGCTCAAAAAAAAAAATGATAAGAAAAACAATAAAACCAATAAACAGCCCGTCAACTGTTCCCCTTCTGAGAGCAGCTACGGCATCTCTCAAAAGGCGGATTACAGGCGGGTCTGTGAAGGCACCACCGCCACCCGCATGCGCAGTGCCGGCTGGGGCTTTAAAGGCACCACCGCCACGCGCATGCGCAGTGCCGGCTGGGGTTGTGAAGGCACCACCGTCATGCGCATGCGCAGTGTCGGTGGGGATTGTCGAAAAGGGGCACCACTGTGTTCAGACACTAGAGGGCCCCATAACACAACAAATAGAGACTCAGAGAGGAAGAGACGTGACATCTCCACTGGCTCTAAGGAGCATGCAGTGGAAGATGCTCACATCATCTGCTTGGGTTTTCAAGACAGTAACACGGGGCTACAGACTCCAATTCGCTGTCACCCCCCCTCGCTTCTCGGGCATTCTGCATTCACAGGCCCGAGGAGAGTCAGCCCATATTCTGGAGAGAGAGATTCTCTCTCTCCTAGAAAAGAGGGCTATATCTATTGTACCCGCCGAGCAGAGTCAGGGCGGCTTCTATTCCAAGTACTTCCTCGTTCCCAAACGAGGAGGGAACGGAATTCGGCCAATACTTGATTTGAGGGCTCTGAACAAATATCTAAAAAGATATAAGTTCAGAATGCTCACTCACACATCTCTGCTGCGGCTCGTGCGACAAGACGACTGGTTTACATCAGTCGACCTGAAAGATGCGTATTTTCACATCCCAGTATATTACCCACACAGGAAATATCTGAGATTCACATTTCAGGGGATCTGTTATGAATACAGAGTACTCCCCTTCGGTCTGTCTCTCAGTCCAAGGGTGTTTGTACGATGTACGGAAGCCGTGATAGCCCCGTTAAGACAACAGGGTATTCGCATGGCGACCTACCTGGACGACTGGCTGCTTCTCGCACAGTCAGAGCAGGAGGCTGTTACGCAGACAAATGTCCTCGTAAAGCACCTGCTCAACCTGGGTTTCATAATAAACACAGAGAAGAGCATTTTGTGCCCCGCGCAGACTATACTCTTCCTGGGTTTACGCCTGAACTCGGTGCCCTTTTCAGCTCGCTTGTCAGCGGAAAGAGTGAAAGCTTTCAGAGCTTGTCTCGCTCTTTTCCAGCTGCGCAAACATGTTCTCTTCAGATCATGCCTGCGATTGCTGGGGCTCATGGCGTCAGCTATCCTGGTCGTACGACTGGGACGCTTACACATGAGGGAGTTTCAGCGCTGGGTGGCCGCCCTAAAACTAAAGTGTACGAGGTGTGCCTATGGGTGCTGTCTTTTCACGGAAGGTGGTCACCACGGACGCATGTCTGACAGGTTGGGGAGGTATTTATGAAGGTCGCCCGGTGAGGGGTCTCTGGAGCAGAGACCTCCAGCGGGCGCACATAAATTACCTGGAGCTTTTAGCGGTGTTTCTCACCCTAAAACGCTTTCTGCCTTTCCTCAGGGGACATCACGTCCTTGTGAGGACAGACAATACGACCACAATATCGTATATTAACCGCCAAGGGGGTTTGCGTTCCCTCCAGTTACACACACTGGCGCGCAAACTGATCCTATGGAGCGGTAGACGTCTCCTCTCTCTGAGAGCGACGCACGTACCGGGAGTGATGAACCTCGGGGCAGATCTACTGTCCAGAGGTATACCACTTTATGCAGACTGGACTCTACATCCAAGGATTGTGAGCCAGCTGTGGGTGCGTTACGGCAGAGCCGCGGTGGATCTGTTCGCATCGAAAGACAACGCTCAGTGTCAGCTGTTCTTTCCGATGAGCGATCTAAATGCACCGTTAGGGGTAGATGCACTCGCGCACAATTGGCCCCCGGGCCTTCTGTACGCATTCCCACCCCTGGCTCTGATACCCCCAACTCTGGCCAGAGTGAGAGAGCAACGCCACACACTTATCCTGATAGCTCCGCACTGGCCAGCTATGTACTGGCTAGCGGAGATATATCAGCTGCTGTGCGGGCAGCCATGGCAGCTCCCACTACGCAGGGACATACTGTCCCAAGCGGGGGGGGTGATCTTTCACCCACACCCAGAGCGCTTGGCTCTATGGGCCTGGCCCGTGAGTGGTACAATCTGAATACAGTGTGACATGAAGCTGACCCTGGCAGCTGCCAAGCGAGTCAGTGGCACTCATGCACTATCTGTACAGTCTTCATGCACTCAGTTCGCCCCAGGGCAAACAGAGTGTGGTTGAAGCCCAACCCTGCCTTTATCTTAAGGCGGTTGGTTCAGGTACCACAATTGACATTGAGGCATCCTCCCCGCCACTGTATTCCTCCGGGGAACAGCGGCCGGATTTGCCGTGTCCAGCCCGTGCTTTACGCACGTACAGGGACAGATCAAGGGTGCTTCGTCATAATGACCAACCCCTTGTGTCCTGGGCTAACCCTTATAAGGGCAAGCCTGTTACTAAGCAACGGCTCTCCCACTGGTTTGTGGAAGCAATTGCTTTGGGGCTCATACGAGTCAGAGTTCGCAGGCACCCTCGGGTCCGCGAGCTCTTTCGACTCAGGGTCTGGCTGCATCCTGGACTCTGTCATGAAACTATAGGTTACTTACGTAACCCCAGTTCTCAGAGTAACATGAAGTGAGATGTCTCACCAGACGGCCCTTCTTGCTATGGTGAAGCGAGAAGAGGTGCTTATTTTGAATGACGCATGCGTCGTGGCACAAGCTACTTATAGGGGGTGAATTCCCTGACGCTGACGTCAAGATCACCAGCCAATCAGGATTGGCGTAATGAGATTGATGCTTCTGTTTGCTCCGCGATGAGGCGCATCCCATAGTGAGACATCTCACTTCATGTTACTCTGAGAACTGGGGTTACGTAAGTAACCTATAGTTTCATGTTTAGTGATGTGTGCTGTAAATCCCTTCAGAACGTCCTTGAGCACTTTTGTAAGTCTTAGAGGATAAGCAAAGTGACGCGTTCAATTACGAAGTCTTCTATCCACAACATGTTGCCTAATAAAATGTTCAATGAGCCATTAATGCCACATTTTCCCACTGGGAGTGAGTTGAGAAATGAATGAAAATGACTAAGGACAACTTTTTGCATCACCAAAAAAAGGAGAGGGACCTTCTTATTAAAGAGTCTCCTTTGTAGCAAGGTCGTACACATTTTGGAGCTATGCAGAGACACTGACAGCTCCAGATTATTCTCACCCAACAGGCTGTCGACTCTGACAGAAATAAGCAGGCTTAGTCTGTTCCGACCTTAAAAAGTGCACACCGATACACAATGACAGGCATGCACACAGATACACACTCAACGCACTAACTGAACACACACCTACACTCTCACATCATCCGTCATGCATTCAGATAAAGAGGAAACAAGAGACGCATGTATGTTGCTGCATGGATTTCATGCATTGCAATAGGAATGATGGCTATTGTGTAAGGAAAAGGAACATGTTTATGCATTCATTTGAAGCCTTTACAACAATCCTCCAGAGAGCGAGGGAGGTTATTTCTGTGATCTGTTATCTCAAACAGCCATCGATCTGTTTTACGAAGCATAAATAATCCAAATAACAACAGTGAGCCCTGTAAAATCACAAATGTGTGGAGCGAGCACATATTTAGCAAGAAAATGTTCAAGGTAAAGTTGTGGTCTGCATAAAGAAAGTTTAATTTACCTTGTTTACTTACTTGTTGAGACAATGGGATGTAACAGGTAGACATTGTTCCATTCATTCTTCTGCACCTTTCAAAAGGCTACTACCAAAATCCTGGCACTTTTATTTTTATTTAGAGCCCTATATCTTTCACAACAGATGTTCACTCTGATTGAATCGAGTATTTCTGAGACACACTGAAGGTAAAACTATTACTACTAATAATAATAGTGATTGAAGTATAAGTGTTTTTTTTGGGTTTCTATCTGGTTTAACGTCTTGCATCCCCCGAAAAATATTTGCGTGCACTAATAATTTGATGTTTAAAACCGATTTTATATACTTAGAATTATATAAGAAGCAGAATGAGTGCGACAGACAGACAGATAGAGGGAGAGGAGAGTGCTATTGATTTGACAGCCAGTTAATTCAAGTCTTTTGTTACCTAATACAGCCTGATCTATCAGCAATCACATCCTACAGCAGAGCACTAAATGTGATTCGCCCCGAGCATGTTGATCCTCTTTCAATAAGACACCTGGGAAAAGAAGAAGGCAATAATAAAGAGGATTTCAGCAAACATTGAGTGACTCATACACAATGATTCAACTATATGAGTTTATTACCAGGAATATTTAATAAAACAAGTGATGCACTCAGGTTGGATCACATTTTAGGTACCTGGTGACATGGTGCCATTGCTTTATTGTTCATCGAGTTGAATGAGTCACTGAATTTACTTTGAAAAACATACTCAAAAACATACTCAAATCTTTGGATCAAGAATATCAATAGTACACAAAAACACTATTCACTGGGTATCTTCCAATATATTGCTAATAAAAAAACTGAAATCACAGTAAAACACACTAACTGCTATAGTACACATACATGCACTGTAAAAACTGTTTCTTTGGGAACATACAAAAAAAAATCGGCAACATTTTTAAGAGTTTGGTAAACTTTTGAATTTTTTGAGTTGGTGAAACTTAGTTTTGTAGTTTGCCTCTACTCAAAAACATGTTACTTGGCTAACATGTTAAAAAAAATGAGGCAACCATTTCCAAGCTATTTTAGGAGTTGGGTAAACTCACTAATGTGATTATTTTCTGCATGTGAAAAGATGAGTTGAGCCTACAATCAACAGTCAAGATATTAAGTATAACTAATGCAAATCTGTTAAGAACCACATAAGACAAGAGTCAAGAATAAGTCAAATATAAACACAAGTGAGTGGATGGATAACCCATGGATCTGTACTGTAAGTTGGATTCAGGGTTAGTATGAAAAGATAGAGGCTTCCTATAAATCCAGTGATGAAGTTGTTATTTAAAAGGTTATACCATAATGAAGGAGCAATGTAACATTTATTTGATAAAAGCAAATGCTAAAATATAGTGTCAAATACATTTTGCTTACATTAGGCCAGTCTATCATTGAGTGAAAGTAATTAAGTGTGTGTTTTATTGCTTATGAGCAAACCTTTTCCACTGAAAACAAATGTCTACAACACAGGAGTACTAATGACTTTACCTTTAATCATTTTTAAAGCATCTGGTTAAGAGCTTATTGGATGCAGCTGAACAGAGCCATCCAGTCCAAACCAAATCAGCCAATAAGCCATGAGGTTGCAGGACTGCATATCTGATGTTATTACTGCGCAGCCAGTTGAGCGTAAACTTGGCTCTGCGATTCTTATTTGTATTTTCTTCTGCCTTATTGTAAACAGATGGCAGATAAGACACAGCGACCCAGTAGTTCACCACATTTTCACCCAACAGTACTTTTTATTATACTGTTTTCCTCCATTAGTCGATCAGCAGTCCATCCTCTTGCTTGGTTCAGCAGCATTAAGGGATTTTTTTCACTAAAAACTGCAGAAATTGATAGTTTTCAGTATACAGTAAACACAGAATACCAGAATAACATCTATTTATTGTGTAAAGAAGAAAACATATGCAACATCACCATAGAAATTAAAAGCATGGACATGACAATTGTGCGCTACACTGGGAAGAGCAGCAATACAGTACATGTTGTCTGTGTTACTCAGTGTTGTTTTTCTAGACTCTTCAGTAAACAGACTCCAGTTATTGTGAAATAGGTACATCTTGAGCATGTGAAAACACTAAAGTACAGTATTATTCTGTATTCGTAGTTAATGAGAAACATGTATTCAGTGAACGTGTCCAATTCTTGAAAGCTGCTAACTAGTTCAGTTGTATACAAGCTGCGTCTTAGAGCAGTATTGTCATAGCATACACCAGATGGGATTGTTTGGGTTGATTTTTTTTTAAATAATCACCTCTTTGGCACACGACTAACTCAGTCTGAAGAGGCATATATGGAGTTACATGTCGTTGACTAACAGTATCACGACTGAAGAGAAGAGGAAACCATGGGAGAGTGTTAAATAAATCATTACACTCTGAATACAAAGATAACAGTGCTTTGAATATCACAAGGGGCTTTGCTCTGTCTGTAACCTATGCAGAGTGTGTCTGGATTGCAAGAGAATTACTTACAGCCTGTTGTGGTCCTTCTCCTGGCTGTTTGGGTTTGGATGTGTCCCAGACAAAAGCCCGTCCAAATAAGATCAATGTGTTCATGCTCCTCTCCTCTCCCACAGTTCAGCTCAGCAGACTGAGAGCAGGAATGAAAAAAAACTGTTGGCACATTTGTGGCTTATGTTAAAGAGGAGCAACAATCTTATTTATGCAAAATCACACATTCTAGTTAGCAAGGGGCATAATTCAGATGCAAATATACTAACATATTTATCACGGTGGACTGTATTTACTGTAATGTATTACTCTACTACATTTATTTGACACCTTTGGTTTCTTTATAGATTCAGATTTCAGCAACCATTAGGAAAACTTTAACATATACTTACAGGTTGGAATTTCCAACAGTACATAAAGTATGCAACCATATAGAAAGTAATCAAATAAGCGTTAAACACATTAATTCATAATCAAGTCATATTTATGATTCTGAAATGGGCCAGTAAATACGTATAAGTATATTTCGATGTCAATGCTTATGTATTTGACTTTGAATGCATGACTTTTACTTGGAACTTTCACTTAAGTAAAATATCTTAGAATTCCTTCCACCACTGCATATTATGCCAGATTTAGAATAAGTAGATGTGTCCATTCAATGTAATGTGAAACTCTACAGCATGGATATATGCATGAATAATATTATCAATCTAATATATATCAGGCCATTTTGATGGTGCCTGATACCTTTACAGCTCGGTTAAGATAGTGCGTCTAATTGAATCACAGCTAATTACAGCGTGTCAAAAGCTGGGCAATAAGAAACGGGGATAATGATTCATTACAACAGAGGAAGATCATCAGGGCGTCTAGCACCTAGTGGGCTTGCTCGATGCTGTGGTTGTAAACATATAATAGCTTAATGGCAGGACAATTTGGAAGCAGCTGGAGGCAAAGCAGCCCAGGCAGCTGTTTCAGCTCCTAAGAGGGTGCGACACTACGGACCACAACACTGCATTAGCATAGAGCTCATCATCCATACACACACACTTATTTATGTAAGCAAACACCATGCTCAAAGTAGTACAATGGTAAAAGTGCAGCTTTTTTTTAAAAAAGAAAAACTAAGCAGAAACAGTACAAAATGTCTATCTGTGTTTAATCCAGGGGGTCTAATTCAGAAAAGATGAGTTTCAACAGAGAGGGCGATGTTTATCACACAAGAAAATACCAAAGCATCTCACATACCATCACATTGTTTCAATAGGTCTTTTGTCTCATGTTCTCATTGTGACCTATAACTGAACATAAAACACATGAAAGAGGAGGTAGTGCTGCAAAAAATGAATCCAAATGTTTGAATTGCTGAGTCCAGATATTACTGCGGTTTCTCATATTCAAGCTGGTGACAAATAACAGTATTTATTTGCAGAACTACCAAGAACATTTCCAAACGGAGACTTTAGGAGCCACAGCGCCCTCTACCTGCAGCAGATATCCTTTAGGTCTGTGGTTCCTGAAAACATACCCAAGGTCCACAAGAAAAACCTTCACTCACATTCCCCTGCCCGCAGACTTAGAAGCTGTAATTTTGTGGTTTGGGCAAAGGGATTTACTTGGACATGATGACTGAGGTTTTATGACCCAGCTGATGTCAGTTTCTCAGAAGGAATCTGTATTGCATGTTGTCACCCTTTGAAACAATGGACATTAAAAAAAAAACCCACAAGAGTTTAACAAATCAAATCATGTTGGTGTTTTTGGTCCATTTTGGAAGGAAAGGTCGGTCTCAGTCAATCGGGATACAACTCCTAACTATAAAAGCAGTGTTCCTGCTGTCTGCCTGATACATGCTTTGTTACAGGTGCTGATTTTAAACAATAAAGCTGCTGTGGTGCCCCTCTGTTCTGAAGTGGAGAACCACTTGCATTTGCTCTTAACACAAGCACGGATTGTGCTCAGAGCAGAATTTGTTTGGCACCTGTACAAACACACATACACTCCTCTTGTGCACACACACACACACACACACACACACACACACACACACACACACACACACACACACACACACACACACACACATACATACACACACACACACACACACACCTATTTTCAATATTGTGGCTCTGGAGAAGCTCATACAGAGAGAGCGCTGTTATTGGAGAGGACAGTTTGTGATAGTTTTCCTCCCACTATTTTAGATTTGTCCAAATCTTCTGTAACAAAGATTGATTCTAACATACCGTCATACTGCTGCCATCCCTCAATTATTTGATACAAAAGTGAGATTACCCCACTGTGGCTTATAAGGACACTGTGTGGTGTGTGTATTGCCTGTAGGCTATAGCAAAGCTTCAAATCAGCATTCAGAAATGTTATTCCAACCCAAGATGCTCCAATACTGTTATGCTAAAACTAGAAGAAGAGACATCTTTCGCACAATGGACACCTCGTGCTGTGACATGGCGGGAAAACCTTACAGAACATCTTGACCAAACGCATTCACCGCCCTCAGCTCAGATAGATAAATGGCGAGTACATCCTCGCAATAACAAAGCGCAGAGGATGAAAGATAGCAGAGGTGTAGGGAGGCTAGCAGCTGCACTGCTTCACCTACTGCAGTAAGTGCAAATAAACACTCTTCCTTCTGGAGCTTTACTTCTATTTTTCGAGAGATTTTGAAAGATATGGTAACGCTTGACCCGTGAATGTGACAAATAGGAAGCAGACTCTGCCTACAGCTGCGAACAATTACAAACAGTGGATGGAATGCTTCTCCACTGCTGCTCTCAGGAATGTGCATCATTGCCCTTTGTCCTCCGAACAAATTGGGGGGAAAGACTATTCAAGCCGGAATAATCTGTGAATTAGGAGTGTTTTACCACAGCGGCCATGCCTTACATTCTTTTGACTGATACCAATCTTGACACCTGTGAAAATGAGCAAACACAAATATACATTTTTACATTGTTAAATGTAGGTATGAGTGTAAAAATATGCATAGCGAAATTGTAGGCAACCTTAGGATAAGACTGAAAAGTTGGTGCTGCTGAAGTAGTTAAAGTTGAAGTGGCAGTTGAAGTACAAAACTAAAGCAAGCTGAAATTACAGTTAAAATTAAAGTGCCAAACTCGCTGTTAAACTGTCCCTATCTTTAAGCACTGGATAAACTATAATTTGAATACAAATGGCTGAAGGGAGATTTAAAAAATGTTGATACAAATATATAAGTCCTAAATAAATTACTGTCAGTTCAAGTATATAACATGTCGAATAGCAATATCAGTTAAAGTGTAAGCTGAATTTAAAGCACTGCAGCCAAGTAGAAGTTAATCGTTTATTAACAGAGACAGTTAGAGGAGCTGAGAGCCATTTCTTTATGCTTTTAAAAGATGACTTGAGACCTTAAAGGATTTGAAGTGTCAGTCAAAGTGTAAACATTGAAATGAGTTTAAATGTCAGTAGAAAAAGAAGATTGATATGTCAATTGAATTGTCAGCGCTGTGTGTGCACTGTACGCTGGTGAAATGTCACAGTGTGTTATCCAAGGCAGGAAAATTGTCATGGCAAAAACATTATGCATTGTATACAGTAAGTAACCTTTTTCTACATTATGAGCACCTGCTGTATATAAAATAAGAAGCATGGAGTTAATTATTTTGAAAATTCTTAGAGATTAATTTGGTTTACTCTAATTTCAATTTGAATATCACATTCCCTTTTTGACATGTAACATAGGGAAGAAAAGCCCACACAAAAATGTGAAAGCCCAGAAACAATATCAAAGAAAATGAGCGTTTCATTTATTGATAGATCTAAAAAGCCAAGATATCAACTCATCACGTTTCAGATCCTAAAAGAGATTCTTCTTCTAAAACACACTGCAGTTTGAGGTGATAATCTCTGTAGGTTTGCACAGCGCCTTAGCCGTGCAAATGAGGATAGATCCTTCTTTTAAAATCTCCATTCCAACCTGACAAGTTTAAACAAAGCAATTTCAGGCCCAACTGCACCTGCAGTATTGACGTGCCTCGTCAGGGGTGTCTAGCAGGAAGACAATAATTTGTCTAGTAACACGACTGAAATGAGCTCAGTCTGGACGCTGTTGGCTGGGAGCAGAGTGACAGCCAGTAACAGGCTCCCTTTATAAAGGACATTTCACATTAGGGCCGTCATTTAGAGCGACCACACAAAATACACATGAAATGCTTCAACCTGCTTTTATTTCTTCATAATTTACAGCTCTGGGATTAATGTGGTATGGATTTTAAGTACAATTACATACATTGATCATCAATGATATACATTTACTATTAGGATTGTTTTACACTGGGATCCGAGCTAAGTGTTTATTAAAGAATAAGGCTGACAATATTCTCTATTCTTTGGTGATTATCGACAAATGAAAAAGGCTAAAACCAAGAATGCACAAGTTCGCTGCCTATATATAGCATTGAGCACAAAGCTAATTAGTTTATTTTGTTAATCCCAAAGATATTCTTATTTTATATTATAGTAGTATTTCTTAACCAAAGTTAATTTGCTAGGGAAGATTTTCAGCTACATATTTGGTGTGCAAGTAAGTCATTTATCGCAGCAGGACAGTTTACCTGGCAACAATGTGGCTCATTGATATGTTGTTAACATGTTTTGAACCACAAATGAGATATATGGTACGGAGGATTAGGTTACATCAGTCTGTGTCTCCAAAGAAAATACTTGTATTCATTTGTCTTTTTCTTTCAACTCATACATCATTAGATGTGTCCTTTAAGGACATCAAAGAAAGATAAATGTTTATTTCAGGTCTGCTTGAAAAGATCCATTATTATCACTTGTTTTGAAAGAGGATCACTTTTCACTCTGCACTTCCGTCAGTGGGCCTGAGGGCTGAGGTTGCTTGGCGATGGTGGTTATCTCTGTGGTGACGTGATCCCCCTTTGGGCCTGAATCTCACTCATCACCTTCACACACAGATACAGGGACATGTGCATGCACAATGGCCACACACACACACACACGCACGCACGCACACGCACACACACACACACACACACACACACACTGATATGCAGAGGTCTTTCTCTCGCCCTGCTCTTATCTCTGGGCGGCTGTTGTCACTCACTCAGAGCTGACTGAGAGGGGCTTTAATGCTCCGACCTGATGAGACTGAGACACCTCGGAAACCTCTCTGTAGTCAACGACAACCAACAGGAGACAATGAAGAGGCCGCTCAGCACCTCCTCTGTCAAACACTCAAACAAGCTCTGTTTATTCTCTAAGCGTAATTAACTTAGTAGCATTGTCAAATCCATTCACATCAAACTTTATTTATAAAGCATATTTAAAAAAAAAAAAAATCTAACACAAATTCACAAATCCAAAGAAAATATTAAGAATAATTTAGAAACCCCCATCCATAGTAAAACACACCCAGTGACCCCTAACTTCATCATTAAAGCACTTAATACCAATAAAAGTAAATTGAAGCAAGACTGAATAAAACAAAACTAAAGGAATAAAATAGGATTCAGTCCAATTTAGCTACTAAGACCCATACAATGTGATGTATACATTACCCTTAAAACACTTGAGCACCTCACTTTGATGAGAAAATGATAGGTTATTACTAACTACATAAAGTACAAAAGCCATATTTACTGCCACAACGCAGGTGTAAAGAAACAAGAAAAATACCTTTGAAAAGAAATAAAGCTGCCTTTTAAAATAAAATGATCTGGTTGAACTTCCTTATAGAGTCTGAGAACTGGATCTGTGTCAATCTGTCTCAGGTTTCTAGTCTTACCAGACTGTTACCAAGCACAAAACAAACCAAGCAGGAAGAAGTTAAGCTATGGTTCACCGCAAAAATGAATTTATACTGATACAAAAATGTCACTTGCAACACGATCATTCTGATTAATGAGATGCTGGTTTGAGATGGAACAGCCAGCCTGTCGTATTCTTGGCAAATTTACAGCTATTCACCTTTGTTTACTGTTTATACCAGGGCAACCTCAAACTCTCTGTATTGCTACTTACTAGTCGGTTTCACTTACTGACGGGCTTAAAGACTGTCTAACTGACACAGCAGTAAAAGTATTACAGGGTAGTACTTAGAGTACATGGAGCTAACAGCCAACAGCGCACCTACCCTCTAATTTGAGTGGCACACACCATATATTCAAGTGTAGAACCAAATCTGACCTTTTGTATCGGGTTGCAGAGTATGCGAAGGCTTTATTGTCATCACACACACACACACTGAACACTGTACCTCCAAGCGTATAAAGGAATCATGTTTTCCATTCCCCCCTCTGCCTCCGCTGCAGCTGTATCCATGGGAGCAGGAATCAGGTCAGAATAACATATCAACACGGGGAGAATCGATATCAATTCCAGAGCGATGAGAAAATTATTAAGTGTGACTTTATCGTGCATTCACAAAGAGATCTATCACATTACTATCAAATCAAAGAGCTGGGACTCAATCTGAAGCCATCAAATTATGATTATAAATAGACTTCAGTGCCAGAGTGTAGTGTAACTGCCGAGTTAAACCAGCCAATATTTATTTTCGTTTTAGTCTGTTTTCATTACACTCAATGTATTTCTCATATCCTATATCAGATTTTTTTTCACAACAGCTCTAAATGAAAGGTCTATTTTGATCTCTGTGTTCGTAGCTGTATAGATCTATAAGCTTGTGTATTTGTGTATGTAAGTATCTTTGGTTGTTTCTGAATGCTTTTTTAGTTGAGAAATGTGCATGAGCAGCCTTTAAAAAGAAATGTCCTGCAGGGACAATTTAGACTTTCAGTTTTAGCCATTTGGGTTAAAGAAAACACTCCCCTGAAAAATATGTTTTCAAGTTTGTTAATCTTTCCTTTGCACTTAAAAAGAAGCCTGTGCCTGCTGGAATCTGCTTGAATATTTAGCAGTATTAGGACAGACCACAGCACAAATCTGAAGCTCAGCAGTCTGTGATCTCTGCTTGTATGTTGATTACAGAGCGGCGGGGCACAGGGAGACGAGTGTGCTTACATTTCTCAAGGGGCATATTCCACTAGTCCTGATTAATATCTTGGTACTTTTAATGTGGTGCGCATCTAAACGCACAGTTCATAAGTGTTGATTAAATCGGGTTATAGCTGAGTTTACTGATGCAGAAGTATGATACCCTTCATCAGAGCTGATGAAAGCATTGACCATCTTGTGTCCTTGTACCAACCATTGTAAGAAAAGGACAATTATATTATCATGCCATAATTACTTGCCATATATATTTGACAGGCAGCACACATCAATGAATACCTTTCTGTATCTCACTTAGATTCTCCTGTTACATCGCTTATCTTTTTCGAATGGCCCTCATGTTTAGGATTGTGTGTGATGTATTTTAAGTTCCATGACTTACATAAAGATGTATAAAACAGAGATAATTTGCTTTGACTAATACCAACAGAGCACTGACAACAAGAAAGGCTGATTTAGATTTGGACAAAAAAAGAGATTAGCAAACTGGCCGGAAATCTAGATACCTGATTTTGCTGTTCTTACACACGCAGGAGAACACACACACACACACACACACACACACACACACACACACACACACACACACACACACACACACACACACACACACACACACACACACACACACACACACACACACACACACACACACACACACACACACACACACACACACACACACACACACGCACACACACACACACACACCACTGAACCCATTGCCCTCACTTTGTACACCAGCTGCAAGGATCTGCTAAACTTCAAGCCCAATTAATGACCAATCAACCTTACCATGCACACGCACACACACACACACACACACACACACACACACACACACACACACACACACACACACACACACACACACACACACACACACACACATGGATTTGTCAAAAATATTCTGGCATTAATACAGCATGTCAGTTATTTGTAAGCTTCATATTGAATGCAAAGGTCTCACATCAGTCCAGTTTTTGTCTGTCTTTTCAAAGCCAGATAATCTTCAAGGTTCAAATTCAGTCTTGGGTCTGTCGCTGTGTCTTTATCTGACCTTGGATCAGGAGCCACTCGCCAAAGGGAATCGGCTAACATGTACTCTCCCCATGTATGGCAGCTTTGTGAGCACAGTGACGAGAGATGGATGCTTGTTCGCTATGTCCCTTCTCTTTGTTGACCAAGTCCTCTATCATGTTTGGATCAACTTTGTTTGACCTCCCCATGCTCCACTTGACAGTGCCTATCCGCCACTTTGTTGTGTCAGTAAGGTGTAAAATGCAGCTGTAGGATACGATAAGAGGTATTCTTGTTAAGGACAACATTGGAGACAAACTAAGACATCCAGTAAAACAAATTTGCATTAATTTTGGATACATGACTTGTCATAAATGTTTTTATTATCTCTCTCTTTGGAATATACTTATCATATTCTACCCTTATTTAAAATCACACATTTTTTTGTATCTTTTTATTTATACAAAATGGAAAATTGAATTTAAATTAAACTAGCTTTGCCATCCTATTTCAAACGTTATTTCAGTCTTCAATCTTTGGTGTTTTTCCTACAGGACTCCAACTTTTGCCTGGACGTGTGAGCAAAAGCAAACATTAGCACAGCATTTGCAAGCCTATAGCTTTTCCTTTGAAAGCCTCCTCTGAGAACATCTGCACGGGAACATCTGGGAATGGCAGGAAATTCAGCATCTCTCAGCGTGACGTGCAATGGATGTTTTTCAAGTACTTCAGAGGGATGAGCAGAGTATTGAGCCTTGCAACCTCTAAACCCCTGACATCATTTATGGAGTCCAGCAGCAAGTGGTTCTCATTACCCATGTTATGTCCCAAACAAAGGGCTTACTGCTGGGGTGATGTTTGTCTCCTGCAGTAATTACTGTTATGCTGTGTTCTCACAATATACATGTCCATAACATTGTTCCAGTTGTTGTTAATAATACACATGGTGTGAGGCGACAGGAGGATTTTCTTTTCATTAACAGTCACTACATACTTGCATTATCCTCCCTTTAATTTAATCAAAACCCCTTTGTGTCGAATAAAACCACAGCACGTAAATTTATTTTAATAACAGGAACATTTATTTTTTTCTGTGTGAGGGGGCATTCCAGTTCTAGTACAAAAAAAAGCCAGTTTTAATAGAGTTCATCTGGCAGTGCTGCAAATGATCCGCCAGGAATTATGGTATAAATTGTGCCTGAGACTGGAGCACTGAACAGACTGCACCTGGTCTGACACAGCTGTTTCACACACACTCCTGCAGCACAGATCCAGAGGCCGGACTTTGTGTCAAGGCCTTGTAAATGTCTCAAAGCCAAAATGTAGAAAGGAAAAACGGTCTATTTGGCCAGTTATTCAAAAACCAATGAGTTTAAAGTGTTTCATTTGGCATGAACAAGCTAGTGGGAGAAAAGAATAGGAAAAAATCATTAATTCCCTCGATGGAGAAATAGAACATCTTAATTCACTCTTTTCAACCAATGTAGACCTGATTACCTCTTGTAATAACCTTATGATTTATTTAAGGAGTCCTTGGTGCATTGTTAATCATAATCTCTATCTATATTTGAGAAACTCGTTTTGATTTAACGGTTCCTTCCCATTTCAAAGTCTGTGTTTTCCCTCTATTGAAAATGTTTCTGCAAGTATAGCGATTGCAGGTAAGGGATAACCTCCTCAGTATGGCAGGTGTAATATAGTGTCAGAGGACTGAGATCCATATTGAGCCTCCTGTTAGCGTCTAGTTGTGTGTCTTGAGCCAAGCAGGTGCTCAGTTGAGTTGCATCCAGTGATTTAGAGAAGCATGTCCAACCCATTATCCTCTCCTCATCCATGCCTGTCTCAGTGGATTCTCTCACCCTGCCAACGATTTACATTGTCCTTTGCAGCCAACAAGGACACAATGGAGTTTATATGAGACAGTATATGATCTCAGTACCACCACTTCTGAAGATACCGTTTTAAACTGTATTCTAAATTAGTGACACACATTAACAGAAACCTTACTTTTTTATGAATTCTTGATCCTCTTCTGCAAAAATACAAGCTTTCAGTTGCTTGATGTATTTTCCTAGTAAAAAGCTACAACTGTATTCACAATGTATTAGTTCATGTCTTTGAAAGAGACACATAGAATGTACATAGTATTTTGTCTTCAATATATGCTTATTTATTTAATATGTATTATAATTAATATCAGAATCAGTTTTATTACCAAGTAGGTTTACACATTTGCTTCAGTATAAGTTTATATTGCAACATACAATAGTACTCTATATATTTATTATTGTTGCAGTAAACTTGTAAGTACAATAATAGCGCTGATAAGGGAGTGCGTGTGTTAAATGTATGCACTGTTGTGTTTTTTTCTCAGTACAACAGTATAATCAGTACGGTCAATGCATTGCAGATGAAAAGAGAATGTGAGCACAGCAGAGAACATGATTCTCTTACAATTTTGGACATCGGGAAAAAAATTATATTAAAATGATGAACTTATATGTTTTCTACAGCACATACACTGATGTCTTGGAAGTGTCGCAAAGATTCAAGAGATGGACTAAAGAAACCTTTTTTCCATACATATCTGTGTCGGTGTTAGTTTGACTATAGAAGCGTCCCTCGGGGTGAACACCCCTCAAACCTCAGCTGGAATGTAAAACAGGTGCTGCACAATTGGTTCCTCAACAGCGGGGGCGAAAGAAAAACAGCCGCCCCTGCAGGAACATGAGTGACAGAACATCACATTCTCCAGCCATCTGTGCCTCCAGATGATCCTCACTTACAGTCAGATTTAAGGGATGATATACAGCATGCTTGCAATATATTATGCATTCTCATTCAAATCCAGAGTCAAAATATTCCTTGATAGCATATTCTGAGCTTTCTCTGCAGGATTAGTTTTCATAGCAGAAATTCATGTTTCTCATTGGACTGAAGATTTGCTGATAAAAACAAATGTAACAGTCTTAGCTCTTTCCTTAACACCTTGTGTGTTCCTCAAGGGGCGCTGTAACATCTGGCATGGATTACTACATTGAAATTCTGGCCGGGGATTCAAAGAGAAGAGTTTTTAATTGAATCCACTCCGAAGCATGTGAGACTGAAATGTCTTCTGGCGAGAAGCTTCGAATACACTCATGTTGCTTTGTTATGTGATATTTTTCACGTATTGAATTCGTTTTTCCCCCTGTTTTGTGACTCGTGTTTCAAACTGAAATACTCTCTATACTCTACTCTATGAAAAGAGTATCTTCTTTTTGCAGAATGAACTGACTTGTCCAGACAAAGATAGTTACATTGTGTATTTACTGGAAAGGAATTCACCAATAAAAATGTATTTAATATTTCAACAATCCTTTTGTTTATCCATGAGAATGTACTGCTGCCTCCCTTCCATTGGACCATAGCACATACCAGCACAACACTAAACTGCTGTGCAACAATACACACATTCACAGCCCACAGACAGCAAATTGCTTCTCTCATTCCCCACCACGCCCTGCCTTCGTTCTCAGCCACCTGCAAAACAAACTGTGCTGGAAATTTCACTACAAATTACCCTGTGTCTGACAAATCCCCCCGGGAGCAGAGGAAATCAAAACCCTGGATCTCCCTGCCCCCATTCAAACAGACCTCAGTCTCACTCACACATAAATCACACTGTATTTATGTTTATAACTCTAAAACACATACAAATATAGAGCATATACTGTGGTATTTTAGTCGGTCTGAATTCTATAGTTGTAATTCTTAAATACGATTTATTTTGGCATGAGTGCAAAATAACTTCTGGTAACCTTTCAGCAAAAAGCTGATTCTAACAAGCTTAACAACAAAAAAAAATTCTGCCAACCTTTCACCAAAAGCTGATTTATATCAAAGTGCCTGGTGGTGAAGAATATAAACCATATGAAAGTTCACAGTTTACCTTTTGTCAACACCAATTGTAGGAGCAACCCATACTTCTGTGGGCTTCAGGTCAACATGACATTGTGAAACTAAGCCTCCATTCCCACTAAGATTGAAAACTGAGACCTGTTTCGCTTCAGGGGAAAATCAAAGGAAGGCACATACCTTAGCAGTGAATAATGATCAACAGCGTTCACATTGTAAGGGCCACAGCGCCTCCTGGTGACGGCAGTGCAGAATGAAAACAGGCAGGAATGTCAGGGAGCGAGAGAGTGAGTCAGTGGCCGTTGTGCCAGAGAGATGAGTGTTGAAAGCTCCTTGGAAAAAGGATTAGGGCTGTTTATGTTGGCCAAGTGGCCCGCTGCCAGCTGCCCAAGTGTGCAAACTTCTTAAAGCTGCAGCGCTTCGGGTTGCTCGTGAATCTTTTCACTGTATTTACCCTCCACCCAGACTGTATGGAGGGTTGTGCTTTGTTCAGGGGGAAAGCCCCCTCTGCTTCAGCCACCACCTCCAAAAAAGCACGCTCTGCCCCAAGAAATGTGTTGGATTCAAAACCAGCTTTTCAGTGACACCAGAACACCCCCTTACAGTGTGCAAACTGTACATATACTTCAGGTAGAGTAACTCATTTTCAACTTAAATATACAAATAAAAGTCCCCCTCAGGTGATTCAAATGTCAATTGTATGTAATTGTAATGGACCATAAAGTGTTCTGCATCTGAATGAAATGTTCGGACTAATGTGTCAGCCAAACGCTTCCTCCCATTGACATGGTAAGAATCAGACACACCATATTAGGATTGTTGAAGGTAAGCGCTCCATTATATTTAGTAAATATGTCCTCTACAGGAGCAGACTTGATGTAAATTCCATCAAATAAAGAAAGGCAGGGAGTAGAAGTGTCCAGGTTGGAGGTAAAAGAGAAAAAGGGGGGGCATGTGTCAACAGTAGGATAAGACTCAGCCTGGGAGCTGGCAGGACGCCAGCGCAGTGCGGCCTGGAGCTAGATCAGAGCAGGGTTCGTGAGCTGCAGTTATGAGAGGAGGGTCTCAGGTCATAGAATAATACAAGGCATAGAGCCTCCGCAGCAATAGTGCTCAACTACTCAACTTTTGTTCCCAACTGGCAGACAAACTCAAACGCTTGAGTCAAGTTTTCTAAATGTTGTCTCTGGCTGGCTGGTCATATTACAGATCAGAGCTATCTCATATTTTATTTGAAGAATATCAGCTTTTGCCATTACAAAGAACATTTTGAGTCCCACATGTTGAAGAATTTTTTCTGTCAAAGCACTAAATCAGTTTGGTTTCTAAGGCCTCAGTGTACCTGACTCGAATGCTTAATGTGAAAAGGAGCTTTTGTTTTTGTTGTGTACGGCAGATACATTTGAGAACATGATCTGATAAATACTAATATAGGTTGTCTCAGAATGATTTGGCTTTACATGTAGAGTACAAACAGTTTGCAGTGTTTGGGTGTATTATCTTTTAAACACAATATCCAGGTTCAGACCCCATTATAGCGAGCATCCGGGGGCCAGACACTTTCAAATGTTATGTTAGTGTTATCAATGGGTTTGCAACTATTGAGCATTATTTCTAAATATCTGTAACATTGAAGTTATTCCTCACATACCGCATTTGTATTCTTTGGATTTTACTGTAAGTACAAAGACATTTTTATATGTGTGTGTATATATGTATATATATATATATATTCAGTGCTACTATTGGCTAATGATATTTTGTTCACAAGATCTATATCATGCGAGTGTTAACAGATTAACAGAACTTAGTGGTAGTTTATCATCATTCAAAATGACTATTCTGACATCACACAACAATAGTAAATGCAGTTTCATTTAGCAACTGCAAGTAGTAGGATTGTATGTGCATGCTGCCATCTTTTGGTAACTGTGAGTACTGCAACTTCTCAAAACTAAATCTGTATTAAAGATATACTGAAATACACACTATTCTACTACACTTAAGGCTTACTGTATTTTTTTGTGTAAGTGTTTAATTACATTGGGTGTCAGTAGTCTATCCTAGTATATTGTGTGTCTGTGAATAATCTCAATAAACACGTGTTATAAAATAAGGAAGAATTGACAAGGAAAAACACCAGACAATAAACAAGACACATCAACTTGTGAGATTAAATTCACACTATTAGGTTTGTATTCAGGTAGGTACATGCTGAATAAAAATGATGTTGCACACCAATTAGTTTACAAATGTACTTCAACATTTTAAAACCAAATCCAGCTTCAATACTAGACTTTAAAAAGTGCTTTGGACATGGCACACAAATTCGCCACCTGCTCATGGTGGACTTAATACCATACAAACCTAACTATGAAGGTTTAAGGCACTTTTTTACGTCACACTTCATTCAGGAAACATAAATGCAATTTTCTAAATGCAACACCTTGTAATGTAAAATATAAAGTATATTGTACCAAAATCTTACTGTAAACACATGTTACACTTTTGGCACTGAATTCAGACCCAGAGGCACGATGTTCATGGCAATGAGTGGACCATAACACAGCCACAAATAAGTTCATTCAGTCAAGGCACACAATAAATGCTCAAAACCATGTCAAATATAGTTTAACCTCATACACTTTTCTCCCATTTTTCATATTGCAAATATATATATATATTACTGTATTGGAACAGATGTCATGATTATGCTTGATACATGACAATGATATGATGACCCTTGATATGTTGATACTGGCAAAAGGCAATGATAGGAAGGCGAGTTGTAGTGAAGCCCACACAAAAATACTTAGTTACTTATCAGCCTCAAATATTGTAAATCCCCTGAGGTAACATAGCCGAGAGTAATATTGTAAGAAATATTACTACATCAACTCTTTAAAGAAAGAACTGTTAGTTTTCTAAAATATCACAAAGATTTGAACTTTTTCATCCATTTCTCTTCAACACAGTCATTGGAGTTTCTGCCTCAAGCATCACAGATATAGTACAAAACAGAAAGACAATGTCACTGACACACGGGGGTGTTGCGTGAAAATGTTAAGAGAGTTGGCTTTATCTTGATTGACACCTTAAATATCATCAGTCTTAAAATGATTCCGGTGTGCTTTATCCTGGTTCTTGGAAGTGTTCGGCTCCTGTCCCTGAGGTGGTTGAATAGGGGATGGAAGATAAAGCACCTCCACCATCTGTTGGTGAAGCTACTCCACTATCTTTTGATTTGAAATAAATGACATAAAATAATGGCAGGACGATGCCGATCAGGAGCATGGCCACCACAGCGTTCCACCACTGGATGCCCCAGTCTGCGCCGTGACTCTTCAGAGGCTGTCCTTTGAAACCAAACCTTTGTTGTTTTGAGTTATCTAAAAAAGTTTCATCTTGATCATTTGTGTTCTGAATCAGTTTCTCGATATCCTGGTCCACCTCCATCAGGAAGTCTGTGACTTCCTGCAGGTGTGGCTGGGCTCTGGATCGGTCCTGAGGCTTCACTGGTGTGGGGGATGAATGTGGCATTTCTTCTTGAGGGTGACTTGTGTGCAACTCGGTTAAAAAGCTGTGTTTCTGAACAGGTATTTTGATGGTTTTCAGTGCAAATAAATCTTGTTCCTGCATGAGGTTGTTCACCCGCTTTATATCCGTCACCTGTTGACAGAAACACAGGATTTTTAAGGAATCAGGAATCTTACTTGTATTCACCAATCTAGATTGTTTTGGTGGTAGTTGCTGAGCGTTATATCATTGAGATATCGTCGTAGTATGCCTTCTCTCAAATATAATGCGACTAAATGTTACCAACAAAAAAAGGTTTAGAAAAACTTAGAGATGTGTCTTCTTCCCACAAATCATGTCCTGGCATGTAAGAGCTAGTTTCTTTTACACCAAAGTGCACTGACCAAGGGTATAACCACGCCATATGGAACATACCTCTTCTGAGCTATCTTACTTTACAGCTCAACCAAAGAGGAAATACATATTCCTACATGAAGCTGCTCACAACATGGTCTGTGGATTATCTTGATTAACCGGGTCGACAGACATTTTTGGTGAGTTTTTCAAAGTATTCATTTTGTGCGTCTTTGAGCACCAAAGCTGAGTGCTTTCTAATGTTATCATATTCAAAAGAAGGCAAAGATATCTTCAATTGATATCTCTGAACTCAACCCAAAACAAACTAGATTGATAAATAGCAATAAAGTTAAAAGGAAACATTATTTTGAGATAAGGACCAGATTTGTTTTAAATAAAAATCATTGATTATTCAATATCTTTACCTTACAGCCATATTGCAGTGCGAGCTTGTTGAGGTTGTCCCCGTCCAGCACCTCCCGCTCCAGCAGCTGGATGTTCCTCAGACTGTCCGGCTCCTGCAGTGAAATTCGCGGCCTCATCTCCATGACGATGAGCTCCTCATCATCTGAGGAGGAAGTAGACTCATTGTGCCTCCTGTTGAACATGTAGATCTGCCCATCTACACTGGCATGGACATCCACCGGGGCCTGGAAAGCCCGGGAAGCGTGATCCCCCCGCCGCATAGTGAAGCCTGTAAAGATGTCCCAACATTAAAGCAAGAGTACAATTAAAAACATATTAAATTATAAATCCAAACTAAATAGAAATTACAGTTAAAGGTGGGGTAGGTAAGTTTGAGAAACCGGCTCGAGATACACTTTTTGTTATATTCCATGGAATGCTCTTAAGATATTCATTGCTATCGGGATGTTAAGTGCTTTGACAAAAAAATCCATAAAAAAATGTCATCTGTGGAAGCCGTGGTACTGTAAAAAGCACGACCAATCATTTTAGCCGGCTCGGCTAAAATAACTGGATGGCCTACCTGCCTGTCAGCCTTCCATCTGTGCACAAACTTATCTCGTGCCCTCATTGGTCATGTGAGCGTTCGTGTGTGTTGGAGGAGGGGCTCTGTGAGGAAGTGGCAGATTTTTTCCGGCTGTGTATTTTCAAATTCTAGCGCACTCGAGCTGGTTTCTCCAAAATTACCTACCCCACCTTTAATTCATTCATACTAGATAGATAGCTTTGGCTCTGTTTGCTGAGCAGGGTTGTTTTTCTTAAAGAAAGCCTTCATTTCTTTATTTCTTGTGTCTTGTTGAAGAAACTTAAGTAGAATTAAGCATATCACCAATCAAGATGAATAAAGGAGTATTAAAACATAGTTTTAGTACAGTATAAAAACTAATAAGAATAATCTTAGACATTGGCAAACTATCATAGCCTCATATATTGGATGTGTAGTTAATGAATTCTAAAAGAGCCAAGCAACTTATAATGTGTTAAATACAAAACTACATTTATTAATATACAGTTAAATAAATGTTGTCAAATGTTGCTGGGGAGACTCCTATGGAAGCCCAGCACTGCATTGTAGGCCCTACAGGCTGTGCAGTCATGACTCTACTGAACAACATGACAAGAGACACCATTATCAAACTCTGAACTAACCTACAGTACCTTTAATCTGCCTTTGAATCATTGACTCACACGAGTTGAGAGCAGATGCTTTGCGACGTGGCCTGGCCTTGTATCTACATCTGACTTCTGCTCTAGATTAAACTACAGTGGCTTGTTTCAGCAGTGTCATCTGAATGCCATGGCCTGTTAGTCGTACAGCTGTTATCCCTGCTTATCTAGCTCCATGGGTCTTACACATCCTTACTATCTGTGTAAGAAACCCTATATATTATTTTGTGACCCATTGTACCTTTAAGCTTTCCTAGAATCTAAACCTCACCTGAGCAGATATTTGTATCTGCATTGTATCAGTCAGTCAGTGGCTGGTCCAACTGAGACATCCTGTCTCCTGATATAGATATCTTGTATGTAAATAATCGATTCATTTTAAAGTTGTGTTTGAGTTTAAAAGTGCCACCTTATTCTAAAGTATTTTATATCCATTTTCTATCTCATAATAGAGATGATGGTTGCTGTCAAATGTGTGTGCCTGCTTTGTTTTGCTCACTTTTCAGGGGAACACATGGAGCTATCAAATATACACTTCTGATTGGATAGCGTTACACATAGCTAGATGACACCATTATGTGGCAGTATGAGTTTAACAACTTTTGGATTCATACTAATGCCACATATCTACATTGACTGGCTGCTTTTCACCGTAAAAAGGCGCACCAGAGTTCACTTGCGGGCCGAAAGCTCCTTCCTCTCGGCGCCCTGGTTGAATTATAGCTTTCACACCTGCCTACACGACCACAGAAAAAAGGCAAACGCACAATAGTTCCTTTAAAACTAAAGAGTGACAGCACCCTAACACATATTCATTATGCTTTAAATCTTAATGGACGGTGCACTTTGATTAACGTTGTTGTACACATTCAAAGGTGGGGTAGGTACGTTTGAGAAACCGGCTCGAGATACACTTAAGTTAACAAAGTTAGGCGATCATTTCTCAACCGACTTATAACACTCTAATGCCAAACTGAAGGACGTAATTTAATCTAAAAATCACTTTAAACCGTGTTACCGTTACTTCTGGAGTCCAGCATGTGTTCAGCTGAATTTCGGCACCATGGCACAGTCAGCGAACTGCCTAACTTCAGCTCCAGTTACAGTGAGCAAACGTTAGTTTATGTTCATGACGACACATGAAGAAATACTGTTACTATTTTTTTTTAAAAAGTAAATATAGTGTCACAGACTTTTTAATCTCAGACTGAGCTTCCCCACATCTAGTTACCTTATCCAAATGGCAACAGTAGTGCAGGACAGCGCCTTGGCAGAGGAGTCCACCCCGGCTGGACAGGCGAACATTACAGCAGCAACTGGTGGCGCTCGCGCTAGCTGCTGTTAGCCTGCTTCTTCTTCTACTCTATCAAAGAAGGTGCTGCAAGAAAAGCTCTACCGCCACCCACTGCTCTGGAATGTGACAACAACAACAATAATTTCATCTTTAAAGAAATCCCTACAACGTTTAAGAATATTAATTTATGATGCTGATTATTTTTATATTTTTGTATTAATTGATTATTTAATTTTAGTGGGCTACACTGTGGACAGTACTGCTGCATAAACACAGGAAATTGAACAGGCTACCTGTTCACATTTACACATTGAAGCAAAGCAAATTAAAGCTTAAAAAAAAAAATATAACATTTCATACCAGGTGTGAGACCAATGTGCTGCACAATGTGTGAGCTATGTACGATGCAGCCACAAAAAAAAAATTGATATGTGTAAATATATATATTTAAACAAATCAAATTAAGACATACTGTATGATACCTGAAACCATTAAAATAAATAATAGTTAAGACCAAAACTTTACCAATGAAAAAAAAGACACCTGATATAAATCCAATAAAAGTAGTATGGACAAAATCATTTCGACCTAGCTGCTGAGACAACAGATGTCTTGATATTGCTATTTTCTTGAAATATTAGTATTTTCCTCTTGATAATCTATTGGTAATTTAATTTTTCAAATATTGGATGAGCTTTGCTGTCGAGTAACTTTAGATATTGAATTAATATAATGGTTTTATTCTAAATAAAAGTAGATTAAAAGTAAAATAATACACTCATGGTTCAGTGTAATTGAACAATGTCATGTGTGTATTATATATTTTTAAACATCATTATACAGTCTCCACGACTTAAAACTGAGATATATTATATAAATTGTATATTAGATTTACTTTTTCTTCTCTGTTTATGCTAATTAATAGTTGAGCAAATGTCCACTATGTCTGACATCTGTTGGTAGAAAGTCATCATTACACCTAAGCCATTAAAGTACAGGGGCTGTCAATTGACTTCCTCTCCCTTTACCCTATTTAAGTTCCTATGTGCTACACAAGTATTGGTGAGGACAGCTACAGCACACTGCCTTGGGCTGAGAGGATGATCGAAAGTGAATACTGGTTCCTGGGTCCTCATGGAAAGAATCACAAAGGTTTCAGAGAGGTCAGGCCACTAGATGGGGCTATTGGTCTTTCATATTGCTGAAGATTTGTTAAAAGCTTCTCATCTTCTTATCAGATTAAACTAATACAGGGTGTTTTTTTTACATGGGACAAAGCATTAGTTTTATTCCATTCCGTTATTGATATTGTGGATTACAGGTATGTAATATTCAGTTTGATAGTAACCTGTTAAACCCCGAGCCTGTTTTTCAGGTTTTAGGCTCGAAAATGACATTCCCAGAATGACCAT
The DNA here is from genome assembly GCF_902827175.1 of Gymnodraco acuticeps. Lineage (NCBI taxonomy): Eukaryota > Metazoa > Chordata > Actinopteri > Perciformes > Bathydraconidae > Gymnodraco > Gymnodraco acuticeps. The sequence continues at coordinate 1,285,924 of NW_022990889.1, read as the reverse complement.
ATCTTCCCTTCTAAAAGGGTTAAATTAATAATCTTTTTTCTCAAAGTAATGATAAACCTGTGAGTTGGATGTATAAAAGTCAGAATAAATATAGATGTTTTTTATTTTAAAGAAAATTTAGATTGAACATGGTAAAAAACTGTAAATTATAGTGTCCGTCCAAAAAATATGTTGTACTTATAGTAAAAAAAAACTAACCTTGGATGATAGGTTAGTAGACTAAAAGCTTAGGAATCCAAAGTACAACATATAATAAGTACCCTGTATCAAGATTGATGCAAAACAAGTGATATGTGACCTTTTTAGACAGATTTAGCACAAAAAAAACCCTCTTCTGGGGCCATTTGGGTGGATTTTCCATACTGGCCCCCCTTGCTGGATTTTGACATGTGACATATCTTTCTAACCATCAGAGCCAATGGAATCGAGGGAAACTCCCACCTAGTCCTTATTTGGTAATGTGTGTGTGTTAGACAGCCGCATATCCAAGACCGGAAGCAGCAGCAGCCTCTGGTGGCTACCATTAGCAGCTAACTTTTGCTCTGCGATTTTTACATAAAAATGGAATTATGGATTATAAATGAAATAGTTTTTTATACAGAGACGTTAAAAACCTATGGATTAACAGATTTAGCCGCGTTTCTCGTTTTAATGCCATTGAACACGTCTTTTGATCAGATTGAGAGCTACGGTGAGACGATCTCCCTATAAACTCCGTAAAGGTACGTGTTGTGATGTCTGTGTTTGCTTCCCCTGTCGCGAGTTCGGATCACTCAGTGATGATACTCTATACCTAAATAATCTGTGGAACCTCAGCTTTAATCGGATATCTGTATGTGCAGCTACGATAAGTAATAAGGGTACTTTTATCTTGAGTTCTGTGCCAATGTCCGTTAGCATTTTTCGCTAAGGGGTCATTTAGATTCTTCTTATGAGACTTGTGTTTTGTTTTGGTAAAAATGGTTTGTATCGTCAGTTAACTGAGATTATTTCCGTTAATCTGGTATAACACATTAATAGGTTCTTAAATATTAAGATCCCCTGAGACACAGTGTTGTGAAAAAAAAACCCAAGGTCTGGACTGAACATTTTACATATATTGTTAATCGCCTGATGAATACCACCATGAAAATACATCACACCCCTCTTCCATCAAACCATTTATGAGCAGTAGCCTATGCAGGCGAGCTCAAAAGATTGCCTGAAATTGTTCCCAAAAGGTGAGTTGTGTAAGCCCCATAGCACAGACCCAATAAATAAATAAAACATATTTAATCAGCCTAATTACACCACCAATCACCAGGACATATTTCTGAGTACACTTCAGTTTGACCAATACAATCTTTCCCCAAATTGTCTTTTTTTATTTTAATGAAAACGATTTTACACAGAATGTAAGGGATTATAATATAAGATAAAGGCAAAATAAGATCCTAAAAAAAAAATCTATCTTTACTGATTATCCTCTACAATGACCTACACCTCAATTTGTCTCGTGAAGACATACTTTACACTGGAAGTATAATTTACACTATGAATATAAACATAATTGACAGTCCACTATACAAATAGATAGCTAGCAGGATATATAACAAATGCATGTATTAAAACAACTGTTTAAAATGCCATCTATATTATTCATAATGCTTTTACCAATGTAAGTTTTATTCATGTATTTTTTGTATTAGTGTAGAATAATTGTGTGTGCGCCTGCGTTCCATCTTTACGGTCTGGAGTCCCGCCTACAAGCAATCTGATTGGTCAATACCGAAGCACGCATGTTCTGTTTGATTGAACGTAGTTTGGTCGTTAGCTGCTAACCCCCCTATGACATGGACAGTTTTAGCTGACAGAAAAGTGATTCTGATTTATTATATCCGGTCTATCTCGTATAAAGTCAAATGAGTCCGACATGATAATTGCCAGCTAGCTGAAGTGTATTTCTGAAAGGGGGTGGAGGCAGGGCCGAACGGAAAACATTCTTCCGGCCGAAATGTCCATTGCAAAGCACCTGTTGGTTTGTAGCGTCACTGTGCCAGTGCGCACTGAGGACGACAATGGTAAGTGAGACACGTTTAAGTCAATGTTAGTTAACATTAGCATAAAGACGCGTCTCCTTGAAAAAAAAAAGTTATTGGCATAAAATGTTACCTTTTTAGATATAGCAAAAGTGTTCACCTAACGTTTGACTTAATAGTTTGCTAATTCCAATAATGCATTATATGTTAAAGGTGGGGTAGGTAAGTTTGAGAAACCGGCTCGAGATACACTTTTTGTTATATTCCATGGAATGCTCTTAACATCCCGATAGCAATGAATATCTTTTAAGTGCTTTGACAAAAAATCCATAAAATGTCATCTGTGGAAGCCGTAGTACTGTAAAAAGCACGACCAATCATTTTAGCCGGCCCGGCTAAAATAACTGGATGGCCTACCTGCCTGTCAGCCTTCCATCTGTGCACAAACTTATCTCGTGCCCTCATTGGTCATGTGCACGTTCGTGTGTGTTGGAGGAGGGGCTCTGTGAGGAAGTGGCAGATTTTTTCCGGCTGTGTATTTTCAAATTCTAGCGCACTCGAGCTGGTTTCTCCAAAATTACCTACCCCACCTTTAAGCTAGACCATTAGTTTACACAGCCTAAAATTAGACACAAGCACACTTGGCAGCTAGCCTACCGTGTGTTATTGCGGGGATAACTTAATCTGTTATAAAACGCAGTAGAAAGCATCATTTGAAAATAGTCTAAACTTGTTTTTTTTGTTAACCTGTATTCATTAAAGTTTAGAAACACGCCTCTAAGATTTGTGTAAATGAGTGGGTTTTTCCCGATTTCTACAGAAATGCTCAAGAAGGACTTCTACGGAGCCCCCTAGGGGACATGGAGAAGAAAAAAAAATTATTTGAAAAAAAATTAAAATAAAATGTTTTGCGTGATTTCGCAAAACCTTTGCGAGATATCGCAAAACCCCTTTGCGAGATCTCGCAATACTTTTGCGAGATCTCGCAAAACCCCGTTGCAGTTTGTAGACGGTCCCGAAGCACTCCTCTCCCTCCTCCAGCTGCGGATTGTGACCAATTCTTGATGTTTAGCTCGGATGACGGCGCGTATCGAACTGTTCTGATAAAAACGACTCTGTAGCTCGTTGTCTACCTTGCTATGATTGTAAAGTCATGTTGTTTGTATTTTTATAACGTTATGTTCATGAGTTATTGATCCGCAAAATTCGAATCTGTCAAAAACTCAGCTCACGTGCATGTCCCCTCGAGTGTTTTCTTGAGGTGTCTTCACTTATGTGAAACCCTTTTATATATACAGTCTATGTGTGAAACCCGTGCCTATTGCCAAGCACTGATGTTATATCTTTATATTTAAGGCCAAGCTCAAAGTAAAATCGATGAACCACTCCATTGTTGTGGTTTCTGTGTTGCCGTAGCAGCCGAACTGACCAGGAAGTACTAAATGAAAAGTATTGTGAGATCTCGCAAAGGGGTTTTGCGATATCTCGCAAAACTTTTTTTTCCAATTTTTTTTCTTTTTCTTCTCCATGTCCCCTAGGGGGCTCCGTAGACTTCACCTGTCTAGAATTTGGAAGAGTTTGATATTGAGAGTAAGGATGTCCATGTCCAAACATTTACTTTCACCCAGGTTTACCATAGTGTGCACTAAACCTAAGCATACATTAAAACAAGTACATTGGTGTTATGCCTGAAAGCTAAATAGCCTGCATGAGTTGGTCCTGGTAGTTTCCTGTAATATTACCAGCGACGTGCAGTCAGGGGAGGCAGGGGAGGCAGAGCCTCACCTGTCATACTCCAATGTAACGGAAAAACAACTAAAGAAAAAACTAAATAGTAATAATAATTAAAACTGCAGTCACACTTGTGCGCGCAGTGATGAGCGGGCCCTCGCGTCCGTGCGCCTGTCGGGGAGAGCGGCCGGTCGTCCCGGCGTCAAGCAGACGTGCGCGAGTCCTGGGAAATGAGCCGTTTCTCATTTCTATAATTTTCGCATCCCAGACTCCCAGGTCCTCCGGCAGCGACCCGGAAACTGATGTCGAAGGAAAACAAATTTCTCTAAAGGCTTGTCGAGGATCGATTATCGAGGAGGCTGTCTGGAGGAGGCGTAACCGAGGATACACTGATTTAGAGGAGAGAGGAGTGTCTCTAGACTAGCTATAACCGAGGGTACACTGAAGTATTCTCCAGAGACGATTTCAGCCAACAGTGATGTTTAAAAGAGGTGTGACGCATGGCTGGACTTCTGTCAACGAAGCACAGCTCTGCAAACTGTTCCCGTTGTGATTATAAGTTATTTGAGATGATCAAATGTGCATCAGACTTTCTACCCTTTACCGTTTGTTTACTCACTAATCACATGTCCCCTGGATGTTAGGCTATTTTTTTTCTCAACACAACTGCTTTCATTGTGACGCGATGTTTACAGTGAGAACAGCTGCTGAGGTCAGTGCAGAAAGCAGAACAGTGTGTATAATATATATCGCTCAATAACAAATGTAACAGGCCTACATTTCACACTTTATTTGTAGGCTTTAGGAGATATCTACAAATAAACAGTAGGGTTAGGGTTAGGGAGTGTCTTTTGTAATGAATATGCCGCCAGCAAAGGGCGTTGTTGGACTAACAGTGTGTGTGTGTGTGTGTGTGTGTGTGTGTGTGTGTGTGTGTGTGTGTGTGTGTGTGTGTGTGTGTGTGTGTGTGTGTGTGTGTGTGTGTGTGTGTGTGTGTGTGTGTGTGTGTGTGTGTGAGAGAGAGAGAGAGTTGATGTGCCAGGCAGACAGGCAGGTCTCAGTAGCTTATCTGACATATAATTGGTCAAAAATGGTACATTCTCCGTTAGCCTACGAGCTCCCCGTTTGAGCGAAGAACTATTCCTTCTCAATGTAGCATGACATTGGATATGCGCTGAAGTTGTCCTGGATTGGAATTTTTCCGATCATTCCCCTAGGAGGAGTTTGCAAGAATGTGCTTAAAATGCATGAAAAACGCACATTTTTCAAAATGGCCGACTTCCTGGGGGGCGGGGCTAATGGAAGGCAATTTGAAATATGTGTGCAATCATAATAGTAATGTGTATACAGCGTTTCGTGAATATCGGAAAAACTATAGGCGAGCAGTTTGGAGTAATTTGCGCCATGTAAATCGTCAAAAATGGTGTATTCGCTGTTAGCTTACGACCTCCACGAGTGATTTTTCAAAAATGTGCTCCTCAATTAAGTATCATATTGGATAGGGGCTAAATATTTCCTGCATTGGAATTTTTCCGATCATTCCCCTAGGAGGAGTTCGCAAGAACGTGCGTAAAATGGCTGAAAAACGCACATTTTTCAAAATGGCCGACTTTCTGGGGGGCGGGGCTAATGGAATGTATTTACAAATATATCCGCAATTCCATGAGAAATGTCTGTGCCAAAATTCGTGAAGTTCTGAGAAACTATATGTGACTACCACACAATAGGGGGCGCTAGTGAGCAGTTTTTTTGAAAATGTACGTTTTTTTTTTACATTCTCGAAAAGGTCCTGGGCTCTGACGTGTGTCCAAAGTTTTGCGTCCGAAGCTCATTTTATGCTATCGCAATTTTAAAATAATGTATAGGCCACGCCCACATTCTGCATTTGTTTCGACACTTTGAATCTAAGTTCGTAGTCGCCCCGAGAGTATGTGTAAAAAAAAAAAAAAAGATTAGTCCATCCGCTCTTGAGTTATAAATTGGTGGTGTTTTTGGCGCCCCCTATAGTACAAAATGAAAATGCTTTGGTGTGCCTATTCCCCAAGACAGACTGAACGTTTCCACCAAAATCTGTGATGTTTGGATACATTGTTGATGAATTATGAGCATTTCTTTCTAAGCCCCGCCTTTTTGCGAGTACGTTTTAATTCATGGCGGAAATATTTATTGTTTGAACATGCTCATCTCCTAAGGTAATGTATATATGAATATTTAACTGTGTATGTAAATTATGCCAATTAAAAAAAAAAAATGTAGGCGGAGCTTAGGGTTCCAATTGGATTATTTGTAGAGCAAGTCCACCCGGATATGTTTGCAAAATTTCAGGTCATTCGGAGTTACGGTGCGACTTTGTGAATTTTTCCGAAATGGAATTGAGATAGGTGGCGCTAGCGAGCATGTTGGAATATTTTAACAAATTGAGTCCAGAATATTGTAATTTTCACCGATTCTGGAATCTGTGCAAAATTATACAACTTTGTCAGCGTCCTAAAGGCCTCAAAAACAGGAAAGATGGCGACTAAAAATAATTAAAACTGCGGTCGCACATGTGCGCGCAGTGATGAGCGGGCCCCTCGCGTCCGTGCGCCTGTCGGGGAGGGTTGCTGGTCCCCCCCCCCCCAGTCCTCCGAAATGAGCCATTTGTCATCACTCTAAATTGTTTACCTGACTTTGCGTTCCTTTGTTTCTGACCAGGAAATCTTAGGCATGTACGCATGTTGTGTTGGTACCATTTTTCCTGCATCAACCAGGTAGCGATATGTCGTTTGTTGATCCTAGAGGACTTACGGCCCGTCTACACTACAGGCATCAACAAATCTTGAAGCTGGGCGTGTCTGAAGCTTGGCGATTTTTTGCGAGCAAAGCGACCAATAACCAATGACATGAATCTCCCGCCCCCGACATACAAAGCAATAGCAATGTTAAAACGAAGTAAACTGGATATAAAATCCCCAAACAGGCGAAAACCTACCAGTTTCACCCACTGTCTCTGCCACCTCCCTCCATGCCTGGTTCCTCCGGTTTGTATCCCGGTAAATAGTTCTGGTCGGAAAGAACCGGGTGATTTGCTACCGTAATTTCTCGTTTGGAATATGAGGAAATGAACTGCGGTCTGGCTCTCCCAGCTTGCACGCGGTTTGATTGGCTAGCGCTTATACTGGCGGGATTTGCATAAACGGGATTTGATTGGCTTCGAAAGCATCGGGAGCATCAAAAGTTGAACATTGCTCAACTTTTGATGCTCACGATGCTTGCAAAGCCATGCTCCGCTCCCCACAATGCAGTTCGGCGAAGATTCAAAATCTTCTACGTCACCCCATTCAAATGAATGGGCGAAGCGTTGAAAGCATTTTTCGATGCCTGTAGTGTAGACGGGCCGTTAAACACATCATGTCAACAATTAGGGATTATTGGACTGTGCAGTTATATCTTTATGGATCTTTAATTAACTGTCTACACCACAACAATAGATCAAACCACCACAGGGAGTCGAACCCCGTCTCAAATGAGAGTCCATACCAGTGGTTTTTTGCTTTTTGTTGTTGCCTAAACTTTAACAAAAAGCAAAACCTGCAATACATTTGTTTTGTGGTCAATGCCACTAAATTAAGTTATACATTTGGAAAAACAAATATATGCCTGAAAATGTAATCTTTCAATATTTATCTTACTGTATTGCAGGACAGACAACAGATATACACTTCAACAGCATGCAAACAAAGTAAAAACCTCCTGTTGTCATGGCAGTGGGTTTGGTCCTCAGCATGAAAGAAGGGTCCATCAACTCTTTGGTATGACAAAGGGGGTTAGGGAACTTATGGGAAGAAAACATGAATTAATACAACTTTTATTTACAAACGAGACAAAGAAATGTTAAACTGATGTGAGTTAATAAATGCTTTCAATTAAACAGAATGTTTGCGCTTTTGATAAATGTTATGCAACTGCAGATTAATCTAATTGAAGATGTGGTTATGTTGGTTAGTGTGGATAACCTCAGACAAGTTGTCACAATATTTTTTGGGGCAGAATAGCTTAAATGTGTTTTTATAAAGATGAATATAATGTCAGTAATGGAGTTGAGAACATTTCTCATAAATAGTTGCTGTGGCACAGACACCAAACAACAGTCGTGCGTCGACTCGGCAGGGATCAAGGCAAGTGAATGCCTCTCCCTGCTTCCGCTGTCTACACACAACCAAAACTACCGCTCGTGTCCTTTGTCAGTTACACAATGAAACAGTTGAAGCTCAGGTGTTCTTTGTTAATAAACATTGAACTGCCTCATGAGTACTGAAATACATCGGGATAACCTTTGTTTCTGTGAGATACTGACTTGTGTTTTTCTCACATGATCGATCAATGTTCCCTTTTCTGTTGTGGGTTCGGATACCAACTGCAAGTAACCTAGTTGTTCCATGAAGGATGACATTGACAATGACTTGAGCTGATCATGGTTGAAGTCTCCCAAAATGACAACGTTGTCTGACCTAGTATTTAAGAAACTGGTCAACAGCTTCATGTTTTCTTTGAACAGAGGCAATGGATATGTTTGTGGGCGGTAAACAACCACAACAATCAAATTCTCCCTGGTGAAATGCGAGGCAATACATTCTAAATTCACATTTGGAATATCCAAAATGGTATACTCTAACTCAGGGGTGGGCAAACTTTTAGGCTCGGGGACCACTATGAGTTTTAAAATTTGACAGGCGGGCCAGGCCAGTAGCAGATGGATGGAGAGTGTTTGTGTGAACAAATACAAATTACAAGTAAAAGCCATTACCTGAAAAAGTTAAGAAACTTACATTTCATTTCAGTGGGAACAGTATTGTTGGTCACCCTTTTTTGCCAGTGGATCAAAGTTTGGTGTCAGTTTGGTTGTGGCAATTCTCAGGACATATCTGAGGTGTTCATCAGTTAACTGGGATCTGTGACGTGATTTGTTGATGTTCATCACGCTGAACGTCTGATCACACACGTAGGTAGAGCCAAACAACACCAGCATCCTCTGTGCCATCCTCCTAATGTTTGGAAACTTGGCTTCGCTTAGTGAAGCATAAAACTCCTCCAGTTTGAGATAGTTGAACTTCTCCTTTAAGACGGAGTCACATTGAAGATCAATCAGTTCCAATTGCAACTCCTGCGGCGCTGTTTCACAGTCTTGTGACAGGGGACATGAAACCAGCTGAAGTGACTTTTCGATTTTTTTTAGCTCTGGAAAATCGTCAGCTTTCCCGATTAACTCCAAAAATGAGCTAATCTCCCCTTTAAGCTCCCACACTCGTCGACATACTTTCCCCAAACTTAACCAGCGGACATGAGAATGATAAAGCAAGTCCTGGTGATCAGCATCTGTTTCCTCAAGGAACTTAATAAATTGACGATGCTGAAGTTCCCTCGCTCGTATACAGTTAACGAGTTTTATGACTGGCTCCACAACATGATCAAGTTGCAATACAGATTTACACAGGGCTTCCTGATGGATTATGCAGTGCAGGAAAATGACATCCAGCTCAGGATTTTCCTCTTTCACCTTATCCTGGATTCTTTTCAGCAGCCCGACTTTTTTTCCTGTTAAGTTTGGCGATCCATCTGTGGTGACATTGGCAAGTTTACTCCAAGGTAGCCTCTCGATGACATACAGTTCTTAAGACCCAAACTGCGTTTTACGTCGCTGATTTTCTCCGCAACACCGCTCACAACATCAATAGAGGACTGCGTCGGGTAGTTTTTAATCATACAAAGCCAGATTAAATTAAATAACTACTTCTCCAGCCTTATACCTTTCTCCAGAGTGCCATGGTGCATTGTTTATTAATGTGTTTCAGTGGCATTACCGCCCGCTGGAGTGCGGCTCGTCCACCGGAGATTATTCTCCCGTTAACTCACAGCAGCGGCCGCTGGAAAGTATTCACTGTCCGACTGTCACACAAGCAGCTGAGAAATATTCCCCATCCCCATCAGTGAATGTGTGTCAGTCTGAATTGATGCTGTTTGGCATCACAACGCTGTTTCTCTGGCATTCTACAGGTGATGTTAGCATAGCAACCGAAGCTAATCAGACTATATTGACTACTTGTTGATATCATATTGTGGCATAAATCGGCACATTTTACCGGCGTAGTTTTCGTTATGATTTTACTTGTGATGGCCACATGTAGCCCATGTATTGATTCCATCCGATAGCTGCAATAATACAAAACAGGAAAACATCTGCCTCTTCACAATTGTCAATAACGGTGAACGGATGGTCATTAAAGTAAGGTAAAATAAACAGAATCACACTAAGCTGGTTAGTGTTGCCTGACTTTATATAAGTGTTTTTTTATAAGTGTGTGGTCGCGTTTTAGTCGCTTTGCTCAGCGCTACTACTTGTTACAACTTGTATTCGCTGTTCTCGCCATGATTGCTCAGGTTAATCTCAATTTCCTCCATTGTAAGGGTGACGTATGCGGTTTTTAGATCCTGCCGGGTTGCCGAGTGGTCAATTGCGCCATCTAGTGGAATAAACTGAAATTATGGGGTTGCAGGAAAAAGGCTAAATTAATGCGGTCATTACTATAATTTGGACAATTTTGTACCAATATTCGGCGGGCCGGATTAAAAAGTCCAACGGGCTGTATGTGGCCCGCGGGCCTTAGTTTGCCCATGCGTGCTCTAACTGGTCTTGACAATATATGCCAACTCCCCCTTGTTGTTGGTCTTTAATTGTTTTCAAAACAGCGTCAGTTGAGTTGTATGCCTTGCAACGTGGCACACTGTGAAACGTATAGTTTTCAATCCGTGCAGTGTCTATTACAACAGTTTCAGTTAACCATGTTTCTGTTACAGCCACACAACTGTAATCAAATGGCTGAATTGCCACCGTTAGATCAGGTAAATGTCTGTCTAAACTTTGTAAATTCATTGAGAACATGGAGAATGAGTGTGTTCCCTGGGAGTTTGTAGTAGCACAGGATACAAATGGTGGCATGCCATCAAGGGAATCCTGAATATTCTCTTTGCAATATATGGCGCTGTCTTTAAAGTCCTGAATTGTCAACCCATTTAAGCTTTTCACACTGCTTAAAGCAACATATGCCTGGCCTGACTCAAAGATTATTTTAAGCAAAACTACTGCTTTGTCAACAGTCAACCCTTGCACCTTGTGCAAGCCCATGCTAGTTTCAAAGGAAACTGTTTACGCAATTTTCCCTTGCGTATCCTTTCATCATTCCTGTTTATGGGAGTAGCCAAAGGGTTTTCACTAGTTGAAAGTAAACGCTTCCTTCTCTTAGTACCCACTTTTTCGTCATCGAATTTCACAAACACAGTGCTCACAAATGTGTTGTGGATATTGTTGACAATGTCTACGACATTCCCACAGACTCCGTTTACCAAGCCATCAGACACATCAATATTTTTTATCAACATCACTCGTAAACCCTTTCCTAACGGTAACCTTTCAGGTAAATAGGATTTGTACACATTTCTGAAGTGTCCTCTTTTCAATTCCATGCGGCCGGATTGTTGATTCTTCTCATAATCCAGTGCCTCCACACAAAGGTTCTCTGGACATGATGCTGACAACTGTCTGATATTGTGGTCATTAACTTGTGCATTTGTTGCAAAAATATGCAACGCTGAAGTGCTTTCCCCGGTTTCACACTTTTTCAAGATAGCTATGTCACTGGCAACGAGCGCCGTGGTCTTAGCTCGTGTACGCAACCTGTTCAACAGTTCTGCAAAGACAGTGTCCTGTTGATGTACAATGGTGTTTAAATGAGCAATCGAGAATTTTTCAGTCCAGAAATCACATAGCATGTCCTCCAAATACAAGGATTTGCCTTGAACTGGCTTGAGTTGGAAAAAGTCGCCGACAGCTATGACGCTGACTTTTCCAAATGGTGAGTGATCACTAATTCGCTTAATCTGCCTAAGTCTACCGTGAACATAGGCTAGCAAGTTATGATTCACCATTAAAATCTCATCAATCACCAGGATCTGCAGATCGCTCAATTCAGCACGTAAGGTACTGACCCTTGCCTCTCCTAACGGCGTGTAGGGAGGTTTGACATTCAACCCTATAGAAAATATGCTATGTATTGTGCTGGCTCCTAAACTATAAGCAGCAATGCCAGTAGGGGCAGTTAACAACACAGACACTTTATCAGGTGAACTTGCAACAGCAACCTAGATGTTTCATAGTGGATTGCTTTAATGAGGTGCGATTTCCCAGTCCCAGCACCACCTGTAACAAACACATTGAAGGGTTTTGGGTTCTTGCCATTTACCTTTTCAATGCACCATTGTCTAACTTGATAAAAAATCTCTGTTTGACATTCAGAGATCTGAGAAGATTAAGTGCATCAGATCTACACATAATGTTACCATGTGCATCAAAACGATTTCCCCCTGCACCAGCATCGGCCAAGTCTGGAATGGAATCTGTATGTTCATCGGGAGCTGGCACTCGTTCCCTCACTTCCTGCTCACATTCCAAGCGTTCCAACTGTTGCCCTGGACACATTTCACACCAGGCATCTTCAAGAGCACCTGTGTGTCCTGAAACATTGTCAGAATGTTCCATCACTTCAGATTATTTCGCAAATGTTCGCCTGTTTACATCAACATTAGTTTTAACACTGTGAACCACAGTGTCTAGCAACCATTGACCGTTATGGTAGAACTGTTCGAAAGTCTGAAACCCTTCAGGTTTTAAGTCTTCAGTCACACGGTAAGGCAGGAAAAGCTGCAAGATGTTCCTGAAGTACTTCTCGGGATCCGTGTCATGTGAAAACTGCACATAGCGCACCACTGTAGCGTTTCCCCTAGTCCTTTTCAGGACGAATCCTAGGTCCTTGCCTAGTTTCACTCTATTAACAGAAGTCGCGTTTTTCGACAGAACTCTGTATTCCGACACAAATGTAGCTCAACACATCCGATGAAATATGTCTTCATTTGGTCTAGCTAAATACCTATCCACAGAACTGGTCATCCACATGTTGTTGTCTGTGAGATTGTTTGAATCTGCCCTACGTTTTAGTTCCTTTAGGGGCAGAGTCATACGCGTTGCGTTATCCCCTGTGGGAATGTAGTGAACCAATCGGGATTTTTTTTTTTAAATGCATCTGGGTCAATCTGTAAACGGCCTCCTGTGCGGAAACATCACGATTATGCAGATAAACGCTGCCTAACTTTCGCAAGGACTTTTTGTCATCCGTGTTTCCCTCCTTTGTCGCTTCTCGTTGAGCGTTGCTGAGCAGTAATTCCATTTCACGTTCAGCTTTTGCGATGTATGAAATAATGTACACAATGCAGGCATATGCATTTGCTACAAACTGAATGTCCATGTTAGCATTCCAAGCGCTAAGTAAACGTTTATTGTATGGATTCACCCATACGTCTGTAGGTTGGCGCTTCAGTACAACCTGGGTTTTCTTACCAGTGCATTCAAATGCAGATTCAAACTGCTCCTGGTTAATACCCAGACTTCCAAACAGCTCTGACACTGTTTTGAAAGTAGCCGTCTCATCAGTGACTGCCTCTTTGACCGTGGACATGATCTTATGTGCCTGTTCTTCCGTCATTTAATTGCCAACGCCTTCCTGTTGTGAACACGACTTATCCATTTTCCCTACTCTGGAAACAAAGGACCGTTCACTCGGTGGTCGTGGGAAGTTGAAACGACACACGGTGTTTTTCTTTCTACACGATTTTGAATGTCTTTTACTATGCGTTTGCACAGTTGACACAATTTCCTCAAGTAGCTCATCATCTTCTGGAAGTTCACAAGAAATGTACTTGTCTACAAACCGCACCACCTCCTCATCAGTGTCTCGATCAATTTGTGGGCTGTCTTCAATCCAGAAAATTGCATGTATATGAGGACTCCCTCTCTGTTGAAACTCAACCCGATAGAAGTAATCTACCACTTTCCCAATTGGCTGACTTGGTGATCGTATGACATCTTTCAAAAAGGTTTCCAATCTGTGTTGAAACATGCGTGCAGCCGTTACAGGATTGCGCCGCAAAAGACCACATTTCTCATTCCAGTCCAAATCATCCACATTGTCACACCTACCCTCTTGAAGCATCATGCTGGTCAATAAATTCTTCCACCTCATGTCAGCAGCTGAAAAGGAACAGAAGAAAGTGGGCAACCCAATCTGCCTGACCATTGCGAACAAATCCTTTTGGGCACCAGCCCAAAAAGCCGGTGTGCCACGAATTGGCTTCAGAAATCGGTATCCTTCATTAGATTGAAGAAGTATTTTCAGAGAATCAGTGTCGTTTACCATGTTCGCTGAAATCTTACCTGTATTTCTCCCTGAAAGTCCTTTCCGTAAAGCGATGGAAATGCACGACGACACCTTCTGTACTTCAGTCATGTACTGAGCATAGAATATATACTCTGAATTACGTGCAAACCTGCCATCCGCATGCATGATTCGGTTCTTAAAGTAACTGGCCAAAGTCACCTTGTTGTTTCTGAAATCGTGATATGTCGGACTTCCCAATGGGAAAAGGCCAGGGAAACTTTTGGCCTTGTTGGTTTCATCACAAAGAACTAGAACTGGATTGTTACCCTCAGCAGGTGCAATGTTAAGCGTTGTATCGTAATGGTCTACAATGTCCTGACCTAGGTCCACTGGCTGAAGGCATGTATCCATGAACATGCCATGTGTCTGGCGATCATGTAAAGTTTCCTCTTCAAGACATGTCTCATCAGGCTGTACGTCATCAACAGTATGCTTTTCGTCGAGGTCTTGTTCATATTGATTTAACCAATCGTCATTGAAGTCTACATTAGCGTAATAAGGGTTTGTCCTTTTTAACCATGGCAACGCTCTCCTTATTCGATCGATACTGACATATTGGTATAAATAATGTCCCGTGTGTGTCAATTTGCATTTCAGTTTGACTCAATAGAATCCCATCTTCATTGGTCCTTGGCAAAACATGCGTTGTGTCAGTAATGTTTGCTGGAACACATGTCACTGGTCCGTGCACACCATTTTGTGCACCTCTAGGTAAGCACAGCATTTTCATAAAAGGGATGTGTAGTGAAATCAAATGCATCTCTATAATATTCAGACAACTCAATTCTGAAGGTATCGGATGCAAGTGCAAGTTATTAGCAGCGCACAGTTGTGGCATTTTACCTCCAAGTATTTTGCCATGGCAATCACGACAGATCCATAACTTGCCCATTGGGGACTTTAGCAATTTGCAGGGTATTGCACAATTATCACATTTGTGCAAATAGTCTTCTGTGATACAGTGTGCGGCTGCAGTCCTTGTGGCTTGGTTTCTCTGGTATCTACTGCGCTTGCAAATTACCACTTGCTTTCTGAAACAAAGCCTAATGCAGGAAGAACACACAAAATCAGGACCGTTCTTTATGGTGTCATGAAACAGTTTCAAAACAAAATCAAAGGAACGCTTATTGCGTTTTGCCTGAATGGATTTGTTTTTATTAGCCAGTCGCAATGACACTCTATGGTTCGTGTTTGTGAAATACTTTTTCTTGCTAGCTTTACACACAGCTGCTCTATGGTTCTCGTCTTCGTCATATTTCAGAATGCTAGCTTCACACACAGCAAGTCTATGCTTGTCGTCTTTGGCATATTTATTCTTGCTGGATGTCCTCAAGCTGCGATTGTATTCATCATCATCATCATGATATTTGTCAACCAATGCCCTTCTCGCAAGGTCTCGAAAATGTGTATCGTCTTCATAGATCCGTTTTTTAGACAACCGTTTTTTGTTTTTAACCTCTTAAGCCCCACGGACCCGAGCTCGGGTCCGAAAATGATATATATGTAGCAACAGTGCTATATCTGAAGTGTCATTCATGAAACTATTAATATTCCATACCCATCTGACCGGAGGAAACTTGGCTTACTGACGATACGAAAACAATTTTTTTTTTCGAAAAATAAGTCTCACAAGAAGCCTCTAAATGACCCCATGTCAAAAACGGGCAATTGCTATGTCTGCTCATAACTCACAAAAACGATCATTTATAATTCATCCTTTCCGCACAGACAACACATTTTCTGAAAGCTGAGATTCCACAGATTCCATGGGTGTACACCCCATCACTACAGGCACAACATTAACCGAGCTGGCAGCCACAACATAGCAAGTAAACAATATCAGTTTTCAAATCCTTGACAATAATTAGGTCTTACCTTGGCTGTTTTGTGATCAAAAGTTGTGTTCAAAGGAATAAAAACGCTGCTCAGGGTTAATCCAATGTCTCTTGTCACTTTAAAATGATTACTGAGAATCAATCCTTTCATTCACGGCAGAAGAGTAGGTCCAACGATTAACAGTCCGTGGATTCAGCTGCGGGAGCTGCTTTTTACGCATAGCTCCCCCTCCGCAGGCATGAGGTATTTACGTAATTTGAAACTGCTACTCGATTCCATTGGCTCTAACGATTCAAAAAAGGTGTCAATCACCCAAATCGACCAATGGGTTCCAGAGATAGGAGTTTGCGTAAGTATAAATAAAGGCAATAGAGCTGATTTACGCACGACCCAGTCTTTGTACGCTGCATACTAGGCTATAGCGTAGCATAGCATGTCCCGCGGCGACAGGAGAGCAGAGAACGGCAGATCGATCAGCGAAACAGCAGGATTTGTTTTCTTTGTCTTCATTGTAGCAATGGCAGCCAGAAAGAAGACTTTTTTGTCCGTCGAGGAGGCATTGGACATCGTATTTCAGGACTCTCCGTCGGAAGATAGTGATCTCGTCACGCACGAAGGGGACAGTAATGACTCTGATTATGAACCTCCGTCACCGGAAAGGTAATCTCTCCGTTTGTATCTATTACTTATTTATTTGGTGTAAGAGTATTCATCTGTTTTTATCTTTTTGTTATTTATTTGGTGTAAGAGTGTATTCATCTATA